>NC_137197.1:27205410-27215410 GCF_960531495.2 Zeus faber | reverse complement strand
TTAGGGACGCAAAAGCCTCCTAGATTAAGGTTTGTGTGTGACTGTGTGTGTGTGTGTGTGTGTGTGTGTGTGCATATGCACTGGGGCATTGTTATGGGTGGGCTTGAGGGCTTCGGCGCCGAATGTTTTATGAATAGCTCCCGAAATAAAATATATCTAAAATAGCACCGCAGGGCCGGCTCTTCCTATAGGCGAAATAGGCGGCCGCTAATTGCGCTCTGATCGCTCCCCCTCGGGTGATACCGACTGCGCCCACAGTGCGCCAGCGCCAAAACAGTGTGTTATGTTGTTTCGATGTAGGTACTTTAACTTTACTTTGTTTCTTTATGGAACGGAACAAGCGGCCTGAGTAATGGGGACACTTTCTCCGTCATCCGATCTGGCAGCACTTTGGTCATTTTTGAAGTCCTTTAAAGACAAAAGTGGTGTCACTGAATAATAATAGACACCAAACTGAATATATATATATATTAAAAAAAAAATCACAAGTGCGACAGAAACGTCTGGAACGTGAACGTGACCAGGTCCGTGGCAGCGAAGTGTATTTAGAGTAGTTGAGTGTACTGGGGTCACGTTTGATGTGTGTGTGTGTGTGTGTGTGTGTGTGTGTGTGTGTGTGTGTGCGTGCGTGCGTGCGTGTGCGCGTGTGTCCGCACATTTGTCTGGCCGCTAAACCCACTAAACCCACCAGGTCACCGAGCGTCTGTTTGTGCTGATAGCTTTGTGGCTCCACGCTTCCTGAAACACGGCGATGGAGGGGTAGGGAAGTTGGGGATGCGCATAAAGCTGGGGATGGAAGACAGATGTGTGAGTGAGGGGAGAGAGAGAGAGAGAGAGAGAGAGAGAAGAGAGAGAGAGAGAGAGAGAGAGAGTGACTTTGAAGCAACGAGAGGGCTCAGGTCAAGAGGAACAAAAACACTTGACAGGGGAAAAAAAAACAGCCCTCGAACAAACATGGAGGAAACAAGGTCCCACAGGTCCACACACACACACACACACACACACACACACACTATGACTCAAACAAAACACCACCGACAAAAAAACCCCAAATAAAGCCAGAGGAACTGAAAAGGAGGATGGGGGTCGGAGGGAGGGAGGGAGCGATGGAGGAGGGGAGCAAGATGGCCGCCTCCACCTTCAGCCGCAGCACATTCATCACATGCCGGCACTCCTACGCCCAATTTATTCCCAAGCTCCGCAATGCTTGCTATCCCCTCGTCTTCTTGTCTTTGATCCACCCATCCAATCCATTCCTTCATCCATTTCTCTCTCTCTCTCTCTCTCTCTCTCATTTTTACTTTACCACCACCACACCGAGACGCATAAATCTTTGTTGTGGATTCTGACGGCGAAAAGCGAAAAAGGTCGCGTCAGCTCCGGCAGGTCCCCGCCAAGACCCTTTTCAAAACCGGTTTAGCTGTGGTAGAAGAGGGTTTTTAAGTCCTACCTTTTGTTCTCTCCCCCGCCTCTCGAGATCTGTTTTGGGATTGATCTCCATTTTTCCCAGTGAAGGCCCAGACAGGTGCAAAGTATGACATTTGGAGAATTCTTTGGTACTTTTACTGCCCCGCTTCTTGACTTCTATTACTTTCAGGTTATATTTGAATTACACTTAAAAATGATAAAAGTGCAGAGAATCAAAGGGAGTCAAGTCAAGGGGTTGCCAGGTTGGCAACTATGCATCAGCTTTTGGTTGCCAAGTCTGACAAAATGGTTGCCCAAATGTTTGTGTAAAATATCAATTTTACAATTGAGTGACAATGCCCCTACATACGGTTATAATAGTCTATATTTAAATATCAAAAAAGTATGTAATTTTTGGTTATATTATTTACACAAGTTTTTTTTTAACAGTTTGCCTTGTATAAAGGTAAACACGGCAAGGTATATTGTGCTTATTTTTTATACACATAAAAAGTGTGTGTAAAGGGGGCCTATAATGCAAAACTCACTTTTTCAGTGCTTGTGCACATACTGTACATTTGGGTCTCTGATGGGCCCACTGACACACAAACTGTGAAAAAAGACAACTCGGTCAGTTTTTTGTGAGCTGTCTATTTCAGAAAACATGTCCTGACACACCCCGTTCAGATTTTGGATCCCTTCATACGTCACTGGGCCAACATTAGAATTAGAACCGCGATCCATCTGAAAGTAACTCCACCCAGGAGCTGGAGAAATAACGCGAAGAATAACAAGCGTCGCTGAGAAGACCAGCACAAATCTTTTAAAAGACAGATTAATTAATACCAACTGTCCAATAGAAACTGCAGACGATGGAAATGTAAGTAAGTAAGAACTCTGCTGTGTGTTTCTTTCCAAAACAAAAAAAAAAGAACGTCTGTAGGCTGTAGGCTGTAGGCCGACTGTAGGCCGCTGCTGCGTTTCTCCAAACAAAACCAATAAAAACCAGTGTGTTTTTATTGTAGATGTATTCATTATATTTATTTCATTTTCGGACATTTACATGAAACAGAAAATCCCCCCCTCGTCCGGTGTCAACCCACAAACTGGCAGAACTTCAACAAAAGTTGGAACAAACTTTAAATGAGGCCTTGTATATATAATATAAGTAAAGACTCATCAACTGGACTGTTTATGTCTCACCTCAGATTGGATCACAAACAGACTTGGTGGACTGATCAGTTGAAATCAGTGAAGGTTCTTGAACTTCAACTTGACCTTGAACATGAGTAAATTCAACCCGGAAGGGAAGCTCAAACACTATTGGCTCACAGAAACCGGAAGTTGTGCCCAAACTCCATTGGCTCGCAAAACTAGGGGCCTGGCAGCTGATTTACATTTAAAGCTGCAAAAACTGAAACAGCACGTTTGGGAACAGGATGATTTATAGACATGTAAGAATGGCTCGAAGGCATAATCTGAGTGACTTGTGTAAAAAGGAGCATAATAATCATTATGCATAATTAACAAAACAAAATTAACAAAACAAAAAAACGGATAATCGTAGATAAAATAATAATAATAATAATAATAATAAATTATAATGAAAAATGTATTCAATATTAATAAATATACAAAATATATGAAACAAATATATTTAAAATATATATATACACAGTTTATAATAAAAAATATATAAATACAGTATATATGTTATGAAAAAATATATACTACAACCATATTACAAGGCACCAGAGTGAAAGAGAAAAAGAGGCTGAGGAAAGGAGTATGATTCTTTTCTTTGTCTTTCTCATATAGAAAGCCATAGAGGATGGGATTCAGACTCGTGGCTTTTTAATCACACTTTTTTTTTTACACCTCATATTTGGTTTCTGTGCGAAAAAAAAGTAAGTAGCTGGAGATGTCGCAATTCTGTGAAAATCCACGTCCACAATTTGGTGAACTGAAAAAAAAAAAAATCTAGATCCAAGAATACGCTGGGTGTTCAATTAGATGTAATATATATATATATACTGTGGAACCTCGCATTAGGAGTGTACCAGTTAACGAGTAATTTGTTCTACAAGCCGAGGCTCATGCTAATTTTTGTCTTGTACGAGTGGAAATCCACATTACGAGAGAGGTTCATACAGCGACCGCTAGGCTCACACACGCTTTCCCGACAAGCGTGGCCATCGCTCGCTCAGTTCACGCGGATATCTCGTTGTGGAAGCATCCCTGTTGTGTTCTCCCAGTGTTTTTCTTTTAGTTTTGTGCATTTTTTGCTATTATTTTATAATAATTAGTCCTGTTATCCACGGCTCCTAAGGTTGGTGCAAAGAACAGTTCTGAGAGGAAGAAAATAAATAAAACCAGTTTATATTACATTATTTGTTTTGCATTATTTTTGACTGTATTATGTTTTTATAATTGTCATTAGTCTTGTACCTACACCTTTTCTGTTTTAAAACCCATAGAAAAAGATTTTTGGGTGGTTTTTCATAAAACAAGCTCGCTCATGGAACAAATTAAACTTGTAATGCCAGGTTCCGCTGTATGTATGTATGTATGTATGTATGTATGTATGTATGTATGTATGTATATATGTATATATATATATATATATATATATATATATATATATATATATATGTATGTGGTGTGCCATAAACAGCCACACCTGTCTTGGGCCCAGTTAATTGGGCCAGATCAGGGGCGGCTGTACGCCTGTTGCTCCTCAGAGCAATCAATGAGCACAGGTTTAATCACCCATCACTAAAGGTTGCTGGTTGGATCCCAGACTCCTCCTGCTAGCATGCTGTAGTGTCCTTGAGCAAGACACTTAACCCCTAATTGCTCCTGATGGCTGCGTCCGTCGGTGTTTGAACAATTGTAAGTCGCTTTGGATAAAAGCGTCTGCGTAATGTAATCATGACATGTTTCCATTTGCTCCGGGCTTGCTCCATCTTGCCCACTCTCTACTAAAACTGGTACATTTCAACACCATTGTCTGTGTCTCTGCGTCAGAGGCTGCTGAAATCCCTCTCGGGTCACTATATATATATATATATATATGTGTGTGTGTGTTTTCATTGTTCATATATAAATCTGCTGTTTTTATTCCATGTTTGAACCCTCTCTAGAGAACAATTTCTGCCTCTTCAAGGGAGCTACACCCCTCCAAACACCAGAGCACACGCAGACACACAAAAATAAAATGTCTTAAAACAAGTGCACTTAGAGCACACACACACTAATAAAATCCATTGCTCTGGCGTGTCATTTCGCTACCTCTCTTGTAAAAAGTTCCAACGTATCTAAGGCCTACTTGCGGCCCCCATAAATAGAAGGGAGGGAGAGAGAAGAGGTGTTTTTGAGAAAAAAACAATAGAGCAGCAGAAGGAGGAGGAGGTTTGGGAGTGTTCAACAAGTGTTCATGAGCTGATGTCTTTTATTAATATGAACCTGGAGAGCACAGGTTGCCATGTGAGTCACCAAATCGAGGGTTGTTGATCTACCCATATCTATCTATCTATCTATCTATCTATCTATCTACCTACCTATCTATCTATCTATCTATCTATCTATCTATATGCCATCTATCTGCTCAGATTCCACAAACCAAAACCCTGTTTTTCGTTTCTGCCCAGGCCATGCCTACGTGACTGTATTGATCTCACATTTGTCTGTCAATCTGTGTTTGTGTGGGTTTGTGTCTGTGCGTGTGTGTGTGTGTGTGTGTGTGTGTGTGTGTATAAACGCACGTCTTCCTGCCGAAGCTCATACAGCTGCGAGGCCTCTGTATACACTACGTATACAGTATATCAATGTGTGTAGGGGGGGGTATGTGTTTGTGTGTTGCCGCCGAGACGCCACTCAGTTCTCTGCCAGTTCGTTTTGTTGTTTATTTCTCTTCCTCTCCTCTCTTCCGTACCCACATTTTCCCTCCCTTCAACCCTTTTCCTCGCCTGGCCTCGCCGTTCCATATTCCATCTTATTTTGTTGTTGTTGTTGTGGGTATTGATTTCCCACCGTCAATAACACTCTCGGGCTGAATACAAACAAGGCAATTTGCATGAGTGAAAATCAATATCAAAATCCAGTGATGTCTGTGGCGCTCTGTAGTAAATCTACCCCTCTGTAGTGTGTGTGTGTGTGTGTGTGTGTGTGTGTGTGTGTGTGTCTGTGTGCGTTTGTGTGTGTGGGTGCATGGCTGCCCGTCTCATTGAAGTGAACAAGATTGTGCTTTTACATGGATTACGTGGCTGCTGCAGTGGCCTTTAGACAGATAAACCATAAATGATCATGTTTTGCAGAGCTGTTGCTTTACAAATCATATATATATATATATATACATATATATATATATATAATTTTTTATATATAAATATTAATCTTCAAACTGCCCATTGGTGGAGTGAGTTTACGCAGTGTTTACAACGCTGTTAAAGGCCCCATAATACTTCCATGCCCGTAAGTGACGTCATGTGATCATGTGAATTGTCTCCAAAGAGGAAATTGACTGGCTCGTAACACAACCATCGTGAAAATCCAATCTAATTTGCCAAGATGGCAGATCTTGCAATTGTCTTGCGGTCAAACGTTAAGAAATGAAGCGCATGGCTGGCTTTCCTCTGAAGCCCATGCTTGGCTCCAGACTCCCGGAGTTCAATGCAGGTTATTGGGGACAAATCCACAATCTGCGTCTGGTGCAAAAACTCACTCAGCATTTCAGCCAAAGCTAACATGATGCCACGGCAATCTGACTTTGCAAATTGAATACGTTATTTAAAAACATTACATTGTTTTGTTGCCAAATTCCCTGTTTGCTTGTGTAATTTTCCCCGCTGTGCCACATGGTGACAGGTTTTACAACCAAATGGGTGACCTGCTGAATTGTGTCATGCTGACAGTGCTTTTACAATTTTTTGGGGAAAATTGCTGCTTTTAGAGTGCAACAACCAAAATATATGTATATATTTTTTAGATTACTTACACTTCGCTCTTATTTGTAAAAAGAACTTTTGGCCTTTAAAATACAGTAAAGTGCATTAATTACTTATCAATTTTCACTCCGCAAGCTAACATCTTCTCATCTGTATATACACTAATATTTTTGATGTGTAGTTTAAATGCACAGGAAAAATAGCTGGTACCCATTTGGGTGTAACACCGATAACAACATAGCAGCACAGCAATGAAAATAGAGACAGCAAAAAGGGAAATTTTTTTTTTTCTACATAACGCCTGAAATTTGCAAAGCATCATGTTAGCGCATGTTTTACAGCCATTTGTCTGATTTACTTACATCGAGGGGCAAATTCACAAAGCGATTGCGCAGCTTTTGTGGCTGCTCAACCGATGCAAATAACAGAAAAAGCGAGTGTCTAAAGCACCCAGAAATGCTGAAACGCACCTCTAACTGCGCTGCCACACAAATAGCGGCTCGGTGTGCCAGTGCAATTTGCGCCTGTTTAGAAAACACCGGGGCTAATGGCCACGCGAGGTTAGAGTGACACTATTACCATCAGTAGAGACCTGGTGGTAACTGAAGTGCATTAATGAGGGCTCCCAGGCCCAGCCTTTCCAGTGATCTGTAAATAATATTTTTACATTACTATTATAATTATTAGCAATTTGTTACAAGGCTCATTTGCATAGAGAGGGGCCAGTTTTGCACCTCATAAAATAGAAATTTGAATGGGTATGTCACAAACACCTTGTGGTTGAAGTTTCATTCAAATCGATCCACGTACGGAGCAGAAATTATCAAAAAACGGACCAAATTTGATCAAAATCACAGACTCGGTCCAATGCATTCAACGCCAAAATATGCCCAACGCGGCTAAAAGTATCCGGAACACAACAATGACATAAGCTACGAACACTGTTGAGATGTTGTTTAAACCGGTATGTCACAAGCATCTCGTGGTTTACACTTCATCCAAATCGATCTACATACAGAGCAGATAATAGTGAAAGACTGAACAAATTTGATCCCAAGTATTCAGCTGGTCTTGCTTGACTGACATGCCTATTTGTAAACAAAATTAACGAGATGAGATTTACAGTAAGGCACTTTGTGACATCATCATATTATTTACTATAAATGTGGAGGTTCTCATTCAGAATGTACATTGCGGAGTGTTCAGTGTGCGGTGTAGACTCTGTCACTCTTTAGTGTTTTGACATTACAAACTATGCATTAATGTGTATATTTATGTAATTTCTTACCGGGTAGATATCTGTAGATCTGTTCGATTGATATTTTATCCCTTTGGTCCCCATTACTTTGCCGGATTAATGATGATATATAAACAGTCCATGAAAAACAGTCCACAAAAACTCGGGACCACGTCGAGTCGAATCCACTCAAATTTACGACTGAGTGATGTGTTAAAGATCCAGCGATCCATCAGAAAAAAAGAAGCCGTGCAATGATAGTTACTCAGAGAAATACCACAACGTTTTTCATATTGCACAGAAATGAAACTTTTTTAAAATGTAATTCAGGAAAGAAGTCACCACTAAAATTACGTAAGTTCGACTTCTATCATAAATCTCCATAAATACGTAAACGTATGTAAATACGTCATAATTAACGCACACGAGACACGTCACCTACTGTCATTGAGACTGCACATGTACTTACTTGTAACAAGGTATAGCAATGACAAGATTTAGTTGAAAGTAAAAAATAAATATATATTTTTTTAAAGAAAAGTCATGTTTAAGCACTTTCCTACAGCTGAACGTAGCAATTTTAAATGAAAAGACAGGAAGTAATATGTATTTACAAGTTCTTCCATAATAATTCCAATACCAAATAAATGTTAAAGTTCCATAAATGTTGTCTCCATTACAATATAAACAAGTAATCAATTAAACTGAATTTTCCAATTGTAGATTATTAACAGAAAAAATACAATGAAGTAGTAATTAAAACGAACATATATTTATTAAATAAGATGTATTTATTATTATTGTTATGCAAAGTAATTATAAAGTTTGTTTTTGCTATTGTTCCAGATGCCGAAAAATAGCCGAAAATCTAGGACAATAAAGAAGCCATTTGCCAGAAATCCGGTCCTCAATGTTAGTCACAATATTCCAAAAAAAGTACTGAAGAAGAATACTGTGAAAAAAACATCACAAGAATGATGATGGAAAAACTTTCAATACAAGTGTTAATTTGCCATATCTGTCAGTATTAAGAGGCTAATTTCATGAGGATGATTTACAGTTTGCAGACTCCAGAAATAAACATTGTGCTACTATGAGTTTATCATTAGTTCTTAAGAACAAGATCCAGAATGTTTGCACTTGGACACAAAATTAACTAGACACTGTTTTAATTAAAGGAAATAATCTTTATCGGGATATGAAAAAGTCTGGTGGAATAAATTATAATGTTCCAGGAAGACATTATATTGCAATAACAGAATTGCCAAGAAGACAAACTATGTTAAATAGAACATTCCAAATGACGTATGCTGAGCAGTTTACTGGCTGCATTGATGTAGATCACTATGGCTCTGCGTTGTATAATATAGCTATGCCAATTGATAGAGAACTTAAGAAATATTTGTTAAATAATAATGATGCATGTATATTTACTATTTGGGAAATACATGTGCAATTACCAAGCAGGGATCGTGGTATGCAATTGTTGATTCACATGCAAGGAACAAAATTGGGCTGCATGATTATGACTCACCGAGTAGTTCTGTAGCTTACTACGAGAGCACTGTCATCAATCTGTTTGTCATCATTTCTGTAATTGTAAAAATTCATTCTGCCAAACTCAACCGATATTTTACATCACTGGAATACAGACACCGAGTAAGTTAAAATTGCATAACACCCTGTAGCAAAAACATAGACAAAAGACATGAATTCCATCCTAAAGGCACTGAAATCAAAAGGTTTGACAATTATAAAAACTCACTCATTTACTGTCACTACTGACCGTACCGAAAATGTTTTAGACAATGAAGGAATGAAAAATAAACCTATCAATAGTAGAGATACTGAAGCTAAATACAAAAACAAACAAATGGTAATTTAATAACAAATTATTATTCATTACAAATGACTAAAGAACAATATTGCCGAGGGCACTAAACATAAAACAAATTTAAAATCTAATTATGTAATTATAGTCAATAAATACTAACTTACAATCCTGCCTTGTCCCTGCTAATGTGACACCAATTGCGTCACATTAGAAGTCATGATCAATGGTTGAAATGGGAATGTTTCATATGTACTGTTGCGCAAGTTTAATTCATTCCCATCCAGATTTGTATCAGGAACTACTGATACAACTTCACAAATTCTCTGAATATTGATAAAAATTGGTGTTACATTGAGAACACACTTTAACATAACAATAACAAACAAGAACAATAACATTACAAACCAATGCCATAAAAATCCACCAGAAGTCTCTAAAAAACAAAAACTTGTAAGTTTTGCTAGATTGTACGAACAATTGGATTGATCCTAATTCTTAAAACACCGTTCTTCGGATATGTTTAAACTGAACGGCAGAAATATGGACAAAACTCCACACGGTTTGTAAGTTTAGTCA
>NC_137197.1:27067910-27202910 GCF_960531495.2 Zeus faber | reverse complement strand
ATCGTACCTGCACCGGCCCTACTTTGCAGTACTGCTTAATTGGGCACAGAATAGGAAGCAGGTGCCAGTGGTTCATCTAAAAAAAATACCAGCTGGGGTCTGTAAGAGAGAGAGAGAGAGAGAGAGAGAGAGAAACGGCACCAGAGAGAGGGAGAGAGAGAGAGAGAGAGAGAGATGCATGCTCTCATGTGAGTGTTTATCAGTTTGGCTGCTGCATTCCAGCATCCTGCTATACAAACACAACAGATGCTTTCGGGCACTACTTCTTTTCTCTTTTCCCCTCTGTCTTAAATTACAAAACAACATCTTTCTTCCCCTCCCCCCATTCCGTTGAATGAAACGCCGCAGAACTTCACGCTGCAGTCGCTAAACATTCTGTACTCGACTAACAAGGAGATTTTACCGCCGACAGCAATCAGCGGCGGCACAGCGGCAAACTGAATGCCGCCAGATGCTCCGTGCTATTCAAATGGCGCTCGGTAAGATGTTTGTTTTGATGACGGGGCCCATAGCGGATTTTGAAGGCAAACGGCGGAAGAGACGTCGTGCCAGAGCCGTGAAGAGAGGCGGAAACAGGTGAATATATATATATATATATCTTTAAACTCATCTCCATTTTCACTCATTTCCACTTGAAAACGCTGTCGACTCGCCTCTCGCTACCTGTCTTCATCGCGTGTTATGGCGCGTATGCAGAAATTCATACCAACAGAAGAAAGTAAGGATACAAAACGTCTATTGAATAAATACACACGGGCACACGCACACACACAAATATATACATATACATGTAATTATAAAATATAATACAAAATATTTCATGAAGGAAAAAACGGAATATATCAAAAAATGAATAAACGAACACAAAAAGTACATGAACAACATATATAGACAAAAACATAAAAAATAAAAAATAAAACCAGTGAATACCCAGTGCTAGTTGTGTCAGACCACTTGACGGCGCCACATGCCTCCACGTCCTTATGGGACAGCCTATTTGGGCAGCCATTCCCTCCTGCTCTGCCTGCTTTGCTTTCTGAGTGACTGCACTCCCTCCACCTCCCATGCTCTATCCAATTGTGGGTAAGGTTTAAGTTCATAACTCCTTCAGTTATAGCCCTTTCTAGTTCACTAAGTATGCCTATGCTTGCTGTACACCTTGAGTGATGAGCAGTAATGCCCAGATGCCAAACTCAAACGATGCAATTACTCACGACGATTACTAGTTGTTTCACATTTCTTCACTGTATTGTTCCCTCTCTCTTCCCCACTTGGATGGACGGCTTCCCTCGCTTGTGGCTCGTGGCATCCAGGCAGCCAGCCACCAATTTCATTTTCATATGCCCCTGATCTCAACAGCCGTGCGTGCAGCTCCTGAGGAAGCCGTCCAAATGATTACTTTCCCCGGGAAAAAAACAAGAATGGCACAAAAAGAAAAGTAAACAAGCCCTGTTCTAAAATGGTTTTTTTTTTCTTGGCCTCCGGGTTGAGATGTCACTTCTGCGTTCAATCTACACTCCCCGTGGAAACGTGAATTAGATCTCACTTATCCTGGGCCATAGTGCCTGGTTCCTCGCTCCGTTTTATCTCTTCCTTTCTTCCTGTGCTTGGAGTGCACAAGCTGGCTTCTCATTGATTTTGAAAGGGGTCCCCCCCCCCCCCCCCAGCCCCTCTACCGGACCAAAGGTATGATGCAGGTTCATTTGGCTCGTCCATGTTTTTTAAGTACCTGAACATGCGGGCAAACATGTTTCGGGAATCTTTGTGATGGAGACAGAGAGAGAGAGGCGGGTTAAAGTTTAAGGAAGCTCTGTTCCATTCTCTGTTCGACACGGTTCTTAAAGGGCCAAAAATATCAGAATGATGCATTTAGTAGACTGCAGAAAGTGGTTTGAAGACAGTAACAGCCAAACAAACAACTCCAGAAATAGCACACGTTTCAAGGGAATTCTATTTGCAATGGAATAGTTTATTCTCATCTCTGCTGGGTGCCTCCACATTTTGAATAAAGACGGCAGACAGCTTTAACTGCAATGTTCAACAAGCTGTGAATCCCCTGGACCCCCAAGATTATTTCTACATCCAATCCATTGTCCATTTTCTTTTTGGACATGCAAGATTGTGACAAATGACAGCCCGAGCTTAAATCCTATTTTTGCCAGATCTACGATGCTGCCTTTCTCTCGCAGAGATTTTGAATGAATCTCTCGCTTATTTGAGAGATTGGGGTGCAAATTAAGTGCTGGAGAGAAAAACAACAGTCAGATATACGGTATTAACCAGTGTAGAGCTTCCGTATAATGCTGCAGAACCTCAAAGAACCCCCCTCGCCCCCCATCTGTCATTAACAGATAGCATAATCACTCCCAGCAGGTGGAGTGGACGATCCGGGATGATCCCTGTTCCCACCATTGTCGGCCGCGTGTAGCCGCTCGCGGTGCCTTATTGGTTTTTTGTCTGGAAAATAATTGGACCGGCGTGATAAAGGCGAGAGGAGAGTAGAGAGCGGCGGCGGAATCCACTGCGGCGGGAGGTGGAAGCGGCCTTTTCAATAAGTTCATTTTGTTTAAAGGACACCGAGAGGATGAGGATGAGGATGAGAGAGAGGTAAGAGGAGATAGCGAGTTAATGGAAGTTTCCCTTCTCCGGGGAATGAGAGAGAGAGAGAGAGAGAGAGAGAGAGAGAGAGAGAGAGAGAGAGAGAGAGAGAGAGAGAGAGAGAGAGAGAGAAAGAGAGAAAGAGACTTTTTGACTTTTAAGGTTCTTTATTTTCAGTAAGTCATGTCACAGAAACTTGATTACGAGGGAACCAAAAAAGAACAAAATTAAGAGACAAACCAGTTATTTTGATTTGGACATAGTAAAATCGATTCCATTCTGTCTTCTACGTTAAGCCATTTGAGTTCAAATAATTTAACTCTGTAGAGATGCCGAGATGCTTGATGCTTTATCGATACCGACAGTCGGTGGTCAATTATTATCTTGTACCAATAGTCATCCACAAAATGCCTTCAAATTATTGATATGGAGGTACGGTATTCATCAAGACACTGTAATATTTGACTTTGTTCATGTCGCCCAGTCTTAATCCACCAACAGGGCCAATGTAGAGTCAAGACAAACCAATGGGTATAAGGGAGAACTAAGCCAAATAAATAAATAAATAAATAAATAAATAAATAGATAAATAACAACTCAAAAATAGATGAAGGGTCTGAGATGACATCTGATTGAGATGAAACACGAGCTGACAAGCTTCTAGGCTGCTTCCTCCCACCCACCCCACCCCGGACTCCAGACTCTCCAGGAGAAGACGTACTGTGAGTCATGCAAGCCTAACCCGTGCAATGGGGAGGTGGAGGTACGACCCCGCCTGTTCGCCTCCAATCAAGTCTGGTGGTCTGTCGGATGAAATTAGCCACGGGTCGCTGCTCTCTGCCTCTGGGCTCAGCTGCGCATCGCTCTCCACCAATCAGACGCCCTCGGCCGGCGGACTGTGATCTCTGACAGAAAGGGTGACCCGCCTGGCTCAGAGAGCAAGATTTCTCCAAACCCTAACCCAAGAAGGCGGCATGTATAAATAAATCACAATCCGTCCACATTGAAGGTGAGGTATACGTACTGCTGGGTAAGGATGTAAAAACAACAACTGTTGCAATGTGAAACAGCAGATCGGCGATGGAGCAGAACAGTCTGGAAATTTTGTACAGAGCTCTGTTTCACTGTGTCTTGTAAAGTTACGGTTTACAAAGTGCAAAGCAATGATTGCTTTAAATAATAAAATAACAGATATGGACAACTCACAGACAAAAGGGGTTCACCCTTTAAAATAAATAAATAAAACAAGATATAAGAATAAATAAAAAGAACCAACCCCACCAATCCCACTTGGTAGAGTCTAAACTGCTCCAATGGGACATTCATGTGCACGCGTTCACGAGAGCAGCATCAACCAAGAAGTGGACCATCATAAAACTTAAGTGCAAAGGCTTTTCATCAGATTCATAAGAGAGAAATGTAACTCTCTCACACATGAATTCTAAGGTACAACATACGATACAATAACAATACTTTTTTTTTTTTTCTTTACCAATTATGCATTTATTTATGTCACAAATGCGGGCAATGGTGAAACTTGTTTGTGAAGACAAAACACGCTACTGATTTTCATAAAACACAAAAACTACACATGAGTGGGTTTATGGTCAAATTGGCTCTCTGAGGCCAGCTGGGACCACCTTTCCACTAATACAATCTGAAATAAGGTCACACACACACACACACACACACACACACACACACACACACACACACACACACACACACACACACACACACACACACACACACACACACACACACACACACACACACACACACACACACACACCTGGAAAGACTTTCCAAAAGAGACTCAGCCAATTCACTCCTCACTAAGATATGCAGTATTCTGCTAAACTAAAGATTAGAAAAAAACAATTTATTCAATGATATATTAAATAAATAAATGTATCTCTATTTTTAATGTTACATCTTTATTTGCTCATTTGGTTTTATTTTGGTTGGAGGCAATGCAGACTCAATTGCCACTTGTCTTTTTATTTCATTTTAATCTCTGAAAGAACACTTGGGTAAGATGTGTCAGTAATAATAAGAATAGTGATTAAAAAAAAACGACATTCCCACGGGCCCCACAAACAAGAGAGGACTCCTATCCACGGCGGAAATTGTTAATCGGTGAGTAGATGAATTCATTAAAAACTCTTTCAGTGTGGTTATTAAAAAAAAAGCATTGTAAGCGTTCACGAAACTAATGGAGGCTAAATTGAGGTGGAGGTTTTGGTCTTAGAGTCGGAAATTTAAGCCGGCTTGTGTATGTATGAACACACTGACTGGAATCTGAAACACGAGGCAAGGCTGAATCACAAGGCTAAGCACAGTCGATGTAAAACCAGTGAGGAGCCAGATTTTTGTTAGCCGTTGTCCACTTGACGCGTAGACCGGTGATCTTTATCACCTACACTTACAACTAGAAGAAGCAAAGCCACTTAACTTTGGCAAAACTGACTTGCAATGGCCTGCAGTCTATATACAAGCTTCATCCAACACTAAGGGACAAGATAAATCCAGTGGAGATGGAATCAGGCCTGGAGGCTTTGTCCCTCCCATCGTACAAAGTCAATACAGCTCACCGTCTTGACAATACAACCAATTTCACATGTACTGAGATGGCGTTACCAATAAAAACAAGACCACATCAGCCCCACCCCCGAGCCCATGCCCCGACACCCACCTGCTCTAGTTTCCAGTGGAACTCGGCGGGTCTGAAGGTATCCACCTGGGTGAAGTCCCTCCTCAGTAAGAAGACCAAGCGGCAGTTGTGGACGTACAGCGAGTAGTGGTGGCGGTTCATCTCTGCAGGGTGGGGAAAAGAGGAGAAAAGAGGATTAGACTCTGGGGAGCCCAGCTGGAACCCATTGAAACCCCATTTACTTTTAGTTCTCTTTCTCTTAAGTGGCCTTGTGAGATTATTCCTTGTTTTTATTCTAAAAAAAAAAAACCAGAGTGTCAGGAGATTTGTGTCACGCTGAATTGTTACAGATATTTGAAAAAAAGGGGGGTGTCCATTTCGCAAAGGATCCTGAGATCATGTCCACTAAACAGAGGATCAGGACGTACCGTGGCTTTGAGGAGAATTCGCTCGTCTCCATCTCTGGATCCTACTCACCGGTCTTGTCGGAGTTGCAGAGCAGGGTCTCCTTCTCGGCCCTCAACCCGGGGCTGGGCCCGTGCTTCATCCAGGTGGCGACGGTGAACTGGTCGGTCAGGTTCTGGGGCACCACCCAGTCGGGGATTTTAGCCGCCTGGCGACCATCGAAGCGAAAGATCAGGTCGCTGTCGCGCCCGCTGTCCGTCACCAGCGAGGCCGTCCAGTTTGTGGAGGCGCTGGGGGCCGGGAGAAGGTCGGTGCTGCCAGAGGAGGCTCCTGGGGAGGTCAGCACGGCAGCAAAATAAGAGGCGTGACAAAGGAACTGTCAATACCAATCAAGGAATACAATACATACAATGTATATTGGGCCAACCTTGGCTATGATTACTTATGAGTCAAGCAGATGGCGGGGTCTAATACGCAATCAATGTTGCCGGGATAGATAGAGGATGGTCGTATTGATTGAAAGCAAATGGAACTGCCCGTCAGAGGGCTGAGGGAAGAGATGTGAGTCATCGTTCATGGAGACAGTCAGCTCACCTTTTTGCTATGGACACTAAAGGAACGTATTGACAGAGCACTAGGGCGTCACAATGGGGAAAAAAAGGGTTCGGAAGGGACTCGGTGTGATCTCTTTCAGGATTCTTTCCCGATCGGAAAGCCGCCCAATCTGGTCCTGGGAATAAATGACTTCGACAGCTGGGGTTGGGTAAAGAGCTTTGCGTGGCGATTGTTTTCATCTGCCATTTTCTTTCACTTTTGCATTGTTTACCCTTCCTTCCCTGGTTGACCTTGTTTGACATACCCGTACGAATCCCCCCCCCAAAAAAAGGACAGCTTACGGATATAATAAAACACAGCTGTACAGGCACCATGTTGTTCGACAAGAGGAACAAAAAAAACCCAACTACCACTATGTCTGTCTTGTCAAGGCAAACTATTGAAACATGCGACATGTTCATTCCTGCTAATAACCAGACATCAGCACATTAATGAATCCCCTCACACACGCCCCCACACGGCCCGTAAAGATGTGTTTTTGTCTCTGCCTCGCATTCATGCCAGTGTCGACACTCTGACTCCCAGTAATTACATTCCATGGGCAAATAAATATGCATTGACTTCCCCCGGCATCCCGGCAGCAGCGCTCTGCTTGCCCGACATCTTTGTACATTATCTCAAATTGATAGTGCTTTTAAAAAGAAACAATTACAATTTATTCTGCCCGCTATCAGATAACGATTATGAGGTCTCTGAAAGGGACTTTTTAGAGGTAAGCCATGCATGGACAGGGAGGGGGCGAGGGGGTTGCGGGGGGAGAGAGGTTTATGCATCCAGATGAGCTGGAATGGAGGCTGTGAATGCCCCTAGTCAAAGATGAGGACTCCACCCCTCCTGCTGAAAGAGTTGGGGAGGCGGGGGGTGTGTGCTTGTGTGGTGTGTGTATGTGTGTGTGTGTGTGTGTGTGTGTGTGTGTGTGTGTGTGTGTGTGTGTGTGTGTGTGTGTGTGAGTGGGGGGAGACTGTTCGGTCGACACTCTAGGCGTCAACACGGTAGCTCAGTGGCTCATCACTCAGAAAAAGAGAGAGAGAGAGAGAGAAAGAGAGAGAGAGCAAACACCTGTCCTCATCTCATCGAGGGCGCTAATGTCCCCGCTCCCTCACTCTCCGTCACATCATTAGCTCCACAGCTTTAAGTTGCCGCTCTGGCGCCTTCATTGAGCATCGGAAGGTTTTACCGGGAACAAGCTGAGATAAGAAGGCGCCGTCAAAGGGGCGAGGGGCGCTGGATGTAGCTGTAAAAAAAGGGGCGGAGAAGAAGGCTCCCGGAGCCCAGTCTGACTCAACTACTGCCAGCGCAGATCCTACCCCTACCTTTCTTCTAATGCTCGGCGTTGCCTTTCACTTTGCCCGCCGAGTCAGACATGCTCTTTGATCAGCCCGACCTCTGTTTATTTAAGATATCCACCACCATTACAGACACAGTCAGAATCCCAGTTGATTTACCGCTACACGCCAGAAATGTGGACTCAATCTAGGCTTCTTGTTATTGCCGCCACACACAAGGTAGTAATTGTATGGAAAAAGGTAAATTAAAAAGGCAGGGGCTTTTTAAATGGAAAGGGCTTTAATTCCTGGCCGTTGTCCAGTTCTAAGGCTACGGTCACAGCAGTGGTTGGCAGAATGGAGTCAGCGGTACCAGTGGAAAAGCTATGTAGTTTGTTAGCATGCTTGGTAGTGTGCCAATGCTAAACAGTAAAGCAAATACAAGGAAACATAATTACTCATGCCTCACTAGTATCATGTTATTTCACTCACAATTCACTTCGCTAAAGGAAGCGAATGCAATGACGGTGGCGATCGCACTGAAAATGAGCAAAGTGGGCCTCACCGCAGAGCTTCTGCAGGGACTTCTCCGAGTAGGTCTCGCGGTCGCAGCCCTTCCCGATGTGGCTGGTCTGGAGCTCCACAGTCGTCCTCACCGATGACAGCGGCCCGCCGCACGTCTCCAGGTGCATCTTGGGAAAGAGCTGCTTGCTTCCCGTGCCCGGCTCGTAGTCCACCCGCTTGTTCCAACCTGGGGTCGCCGAGAAAGACGAAAAACAAAGGCCGTTCTATTCTATTTAAAAGCGGCAAAACGACACTCCACCCCACATCACCCCCCTCCTCAACTTTACTTCCCTCGTGGGTGGAATCTCCAGGTTCGAAGCTATGGGAGATCCCGAGGGGCTTTTAAAACATTTCGGAGCAATCATGGAGGGCGGCTTATAATCTGAAAAGGGGCTGAAATTAGGGCTTTTTGGGGAAGAGAGGATATCAACAATTGTCGGAGGCTGACCCTATTCGATGGGATGACTGTACCTCCCACATCCTTCACAGAACACAATTAGTTAGTCATGCTAGCTGATGTCCAGCACCTTTGGAATTGGGTAAAGGATTGATAATAACGCTTGGGCGTTTGTGCCCGGACTGGAGCCGCCAACAGCTTGTGGTATTGATGAACACTGTTGATTGTTGGTTACACTCTTGCTGATTCATTATCATAAAGCCCACAGGGGGGTGAACTATCCATTATCTACACTCTACTGCTATTTTCAGCATTTCACAAGATGCTACATTTGCGAGACTCTCTTCCCGCCACACAGATTGCGCTCGGCAATCTTGGCAGTGACCGCACCGCAATTTACACAGGTCTGCACCGGCCGACGCTCTCATTATACTGTCATTGTCTGCTTCAGCCTGGCAAGGCTATTACGATGCTGGTGCTACAGTGTTATCTTTTCTCCTCGTTTCTTTCAGAATAATTTGTTGGTTCGGGGGTTTTTTTTTTTGTTTGTTTCTTCCATTTCTACCCGGCATGCATCTCACTATATAATGACCTCAGGTTCAACCAACATAAACATACTGTACATGCAACCGCTTTTCAGTATTTGCCCACAGCAGGGCCTGTCCATCAAGCCTTCCACCCAAATGAACTCTAATTCCACAGGATCGTTAAGCCTCCTTTCCGCTGCATTAATCTATTTAGCGTTTATTTTTGGTCTTTATTAGGAGCAAACACTCTTTGTCCTATTCCACAATCACGTTTGTCATTTTTTATAAAAGTTTTCTTTAAGGTACGACTACTATTTTCTATATGCCTTTGTTGATGCCTTCATCTTTCTTTATTGTTTTGGTCCTAGCTTGCTATCATTTAGTTGCCAACCTGTATCTGTGTGCAGCTGTCTATATCAGTGTGTGTGGGTGTATCAGTGTGTGTGTGTGTGTGTGTGTGTATTGTACTGGCTTTGGGCTAGAGGCCTGAACATTAAGCTGAGCTGAAGGCGCACTGTTTGGATAAGAAGGGAAACAGGCTGCTGAGCAGTAGCCTGTTAAATCTGCCATGTTCACTCCCGAACACGCGCGCACACACACACACACACACACACACACACACACACACACACACACACACACACACAGAAGCCAAACGCCACCGCTGCTGTTGACGCCGTCCCTTACTAGCTAGATACATATCTTACACACACACACACACACATACACACACACACACACACACAGATCCACACTGCCTTAGCCTCCTCTTGTTTACTCAGCACACATACACACATGCGCGCCCACACATGCAAACAAACACTTATGGAAACACAAAATGGAAACGACATTTGATAAAAAATGTTTTGTTTGGCCGTAACTACGTGTGATGGGAATATGAATGCAGAACTAGTAGGAAGACACAGCATGGATGCAGGGACACAGACGAGGCAACAACAAAGATAGCTCTTTATTGTCTTCTTTCAATCTCTCACACATAGATACAAACACACACACACACACACACACACACACACACACTAGCTGTTATCACAGATCATTGACAACCTTTGCTGAAGAGCACACAATTATTCATTGACAGGAAAGTTGGAAGTAGCTTCAACTTAAATTAAGCTAGGGAGGGATGGATGGATGGATGGATGGCTGAATGGATGGATGGATAGATGGATGGATGTATAGCTGAATAGGGAGGGAAGGGGGGATGGGGATGGGGAGGGAAGGTTTGGATGTATCGGGCTCAATGGTTAGATGGGGTAAAGGATGTTTTGAAAAAAGGGCTGAAGAAGAAGCTCCCGAAGTCAGTTCTATGTGTTGGGAGGACACAGAGGGAGTCAGAGCAGCAGCTGCTGACTCCAAACCAGATTAAAATGTCCTCTCGTGTGCAACGCCTCACTTATCTTCTTTTCCCCCCCCAGCTGTTAAAATGTTTTCATCTCCCTCCCAAGATGTGAAGAGGTGTGCAAAGTGATACGCAAAGTGCTGCCGCCACCGGACGGACTCTCGGTCGCCCGAACAACTGTAGGAGTAGAGGCGAAGGTAGTTCAGCACTGAAGAGAACTCAACTCCACTTCAGCTAAATGGCGGATCTCAAGTGGTGCAATCTTGGGACCAAAAGACGCCCAGTGCCCGGGGGATTGTGGGAGAATGTGGGAGCGCTGCAAAATCCACAAATTGAAGCGACTTGTTGTACAAAAGACACACACACACACACACACACACACACACACACACACACGCACACACACACACAAAATAATTGCAGACATTCTTTTCTGAGAGCAGATATTGGTAGTGATTGTGTTGCCAAGATACTGTGTAAGAATAGAAAAATAAATGTGCTTTAAATACACACACACACACACACACACACACACACACACACACACACACACACAAGGTAGTAGAGGCATCGAATGCAATTTTTATCATATGAAATTATATTTTCTTATGGGGCACCATCCTTTTAATTACAAAAGGGAAATTCATATAAACCAAATTAACTATAATTAATCAGTCAAGGATTGGAACTTTTGTGCTACACATTTACCACTGAATTCACCTCTTAAAGTGGACTTATTATGCTCCTTTTCACCAAGTTAATATAGGTCTCTGAGGTCCTCAAAACATGTTTTTAAAGTTTTTTCCCCCCGAAAATATCCCTCAGATTACGCATTCAAGCCATTCTCACTTGTGTCCAATCCACCTAGTCTGAAAACGAGCTGGTACAGTGGGACAGCCCCTCACCTTCTCAGTCCACCAAAATCTGTTTGAGGGCAAATTTGAGGTGAGAAATAAATCTTCCCTCAATTTAGATCTACGAGGACTAATTTAAATGTTTGTTCCCATTTTCAACTGCGGAAACTACGGTTTCCAGACCAGCGTGGAGCTTGGGGCAGCGGGATATGGCGGTAGCAGGCTTGTTTGGTTAATTTTCAATTGCGTGCAAACTTAGCGAAACAAAGACCTTAAAGAACAGAAATGAAAACTTAAAAATCAAATAAAAAGGACAATTCTTAACTTGAGGCGGTCCAGCCTTTTGAAACATGGTCAAAGGCTTCTTTTAAACACTTTGACAGAGGAGGAGGAAATTGCATACCTCTTTGGGCAGTTTCACCTACCACAGGTGTACAGCCAAAATGATCCTCGGCCCCAATTACCTAGACCCAAGACAGGTGTGGCTGCTCCAACCACACCATCCCCACACCACATACCCCCAACACCAAACTGAGGAGAGGGAGAATCCCTGGCCGAAGCCCACCACCCCCGCCCCCCTCCCACACCCACCAAGCAGAGAAATAAAAAGGAAAATAAATTCCTGGACTCTTACACCTAAAATAATAAAACACTGGACTCTCAAACAGGTTTCCCATACCTCAGACCGACAAAATGTCCAACAAAAAAAAAATGCTCCCCTTCCAGGGTAGCTGGTTCTCTGGAACAAGTTCAAGTTCAAGAGGTTTCAATGCAGACTCCCCTCCTCCCTTCCGGCGCGTGGGGCCTCGAGCTGCTGTGTTGGCTGGTGGAGGCGTGGCCGGGCTTGGCTGTTGTGGGGGCCGCTTGGAGGGGTGGCCTGGCTAGGACAGGTGTGGTCATTATTTCAAATTTGTTGAAGTTTCACTCACTTGCCTACCTTGTCGGAGTGACTCATGTAGAAGATCTGTTCACTACGAACGAGCCGTGCTGCGAGGCTTTTATCACAAACTACCAGAAGGCCATAATAATAAGCACAGTTTGAGGTGTTTTTAGTGGTGGTGAGATTATTTCATTGTAAAAAGTGTGTGTCATAAAATCAGTGTCATAAAGGGCCAAAAATAAGAGCATCACAGACCTGCCGTTAGGCGCTATTTTGATATTAATAAGGTGGGAGAGTCAGCCGATGGTATCTCATCGGCTTCATGCGACGGGCGAACAGTGTTCACCTCAGGTGGCAGTGCCACGGTGTGAGTCAAACACCAGCGCTAATATGCTGATGTGGGCCGCCGAATCCCGCAAGCCCAGCCAGCCGCGCTGCCGGCAGGTACGACCACCGTTCCATTCCTATTCCCATTTAATAATGTAGAACCTATTTACAAGCCATGGTGGGAAGCCTAACGCCGCAGCTGCTGCTGACGCCGTTCCTTACAAGCTGGATACACATCGATCAAACACGCACACACCCACACACACACACAGACACACACACACACACACACACACACACACACACACACACACACACACACATACACACACACACACACACACACAATGAAACATATACCGGAAGATGTTAGCCACGAGCTAACTCATGAAAATAAGTTAATCACCAGTCTCTCAGTCACCAGTCTCTCGACGGCACAGCCGTCTTACCAGTGGTGTGGGGTTGGCGGTAATAGGAGGCTATTTGGCCTCCTTCAAGTTCTGTGGGTGCCTGCGGTGCGGCAGGCAGATTGTGCGCAGCGGGCCCTGCGTGTTCCTCCCTTCTCTGCGGCGAGGAGGAGGTTGCAGACGGAAGGCAGGCATAACACAAAATGCCAGCGTGGCACCGATGTTTTGTTTTGCTGATCTCTGCGATCAAGACGGACAGATGCTCGGAGGGGGAGGCAAGGCAGCTTGTTTTTTTGTTTTTCCACTTCCACCAGGAGTACAGCTCTCTTTGAATTAAAAGTACAAAAGTGAGATACACAAGCATAAACAGAAGAAGCAGAATGTCAGGAAATGGATGTTAGATATGAAGGGAATATGTGATTAAAAAACAACAGAAGTGACGGTGAAACGCACTGATGTGAAGAATGGGATAACGCATTAATCTTTTTGGGGCGGATAAGACGAGGACGCGGAAATTCACCTGTGCACGACCACACACTAAAACCAACATCCTTCAGGTTTTAGCTCTAACTCTGTTCTTCCGTCCTCTACTCCTCTCCTCGCTCCTTACCTCCCTCTCCATCTCTTCGCCTCAGAGAGCATTTGTGCCATCTCCCTGCTCCACCTTCTATCTGCCCACTCCCCCCCCCCCAACTCTCTCTCTATATATCTCCGTTCTTCAACCTCAATGCCGAGAAAGCATCAACTTTAACCCTAACTCAGAATAGGTCAACCTTTTCTCTGTATAGAAGCTGTTTTTCTTCTTCTGTACAACTGAATAACTGATCAGACCACTCTTTGAAGCAGCTCCGTATATTGCTCTTCATTCTGCAGTATAAATATCTTTAAGACTCTCAGGTTGTTTTCCCGCGGCAGACGGGCTAACCTCACCGACCACGCAGTGAGAATTCTCCAACAACAGGCCCGACCCAATTTAGTTTAATGATTCAGTTCAAAGCACGGCTGTATCCGTAAATTCACGTGCAGTCGGTAAAAATGAATCAAAATTCCGTCGTGTCCGTGAAGTCCCCTCCTCTAGAAAGGTTTTCACCACTCTGTCACTCACGGAATCCTCTTGATTTATGACCGCGAGGAAATGCCCATGACAGAAATTGAATTTGTTTGCTTTTGTCATCCATCGAAGAAATTACAATTGAATTTCTTTGTCTTCGAATATTGGACAATGGTCTGAATGAGATTTTGACGGCGAAACGGTGGAAGCTCGAAACACACCGCAGAGGTAACAAATGCAACGCAAAACACAGCCTAACTGGGACAATTCAACAGAGTAGGGTGACAGTGGAAGGGATCCTTTTAAATGATGCGGAAAACCACTGGAGATGCATTTTTTAGAAGCGTATCGTGTCATGTTTCAGTGACACAGTCTGCATAGAAGACGGCAGGAGTGAAAGTACTCTATCCGTTAATACCGTCCAACTTCGATAAGTCGTGCTCTGAGTAATGCTCCCACCCTTCATATTGCAAAAAAGTGGATTTAGTGAAAATGATGAAGTTTTTGTTATCTCCTTAAGATTGAAAATCGCCCGGACGACGTGAAGCACGGGGTCATCCGAGGGGGGAGGGAGGGCGTTCCTTCACCTGTACAGGAGTCTCAACCTCTTCATTTGTTTCATAATGATTGGCTACCTCTTTTAAGGTTCTTCATTCGGTCAGCCTAGGCTGTTTTATATTCTTTCTCCCTCTCTCTCCCTCCCTCCCTCCCCCCCGCAGTAATCACGGTGTATCAGTGTCACCTTGACACAGGAGTGGCACTCTGGAGGAAACTCCAATCTCTACAGGCAGAGAGAGGTCCAATCTGGGGCTGGGCAGGATGGAATTCTAGAGGTGTAATCACTCTCAGATAGGTGGAGTGTGCGCGTGTGGCTCTGTGTGTGTGTGTGTGTGTGTGTGTGATTGTGCGTGTGTGTGTGTCTGCATGCGCCTCAGTGTTAACAAGAGAACCCATGCAGGTGTGTGAGATTGCGTGTGTGCGGACACATTTGTAATCCGTCTCCCCGCCGTACCACGACAACCCCCTGCACCCGTCCACCGTCCTGTTCTGCTTCTGGCCATTCTTCTGTCTGACAGAATAGGGTGAACCCGGGTGTCTGGCCCTCTCCTTTCCATTTACCCTCCCTCGGCCTTCTACTGTCCACCTATCCATCCATCCATCCATCCATGAGGTCTGGACTAGGAATAGAGATTGAGGGGGTGTAACGGTTGTGGTGGTGATGGGGTTGTGATGATGCTCCAATGAGGGCAGGGGTAAAAAGCCCGGGGGTTAAAGTGGTGGTCAGACCACCACTTTTTTTTATTTTTCTGTGCTAAGCTCTGCCCACTTTCTAACCCTTCCCTTGTCTGTGAGTGTTATTAATAAAAAACGTGTGACAGTGCCAATGTAACTTATCCTTACTGAAGGCTTTGCTGTTGACCTTGATGTACCCTACATCTACTGTGGCAATTGCAGTTGTCACGTCGGTTGCTTTAGATAAAAAGCATTTTCTAAAGGTAAACATGTGAGAGCAAAAATGAGGGACCATGAAAAAAGACAGAAAAGAAAAGAAAGAAAAGAAACAAAGAACAGGGGTCAAAATGCCCCAAAGCATAGCTGTCAGCCCTCCCATTTTCCCTGTTGTCCTCCCAGTTGTTTATTTTCGTGTAAATATGCTGAATTTATAGCCTTTCTAAATAAAAAAAAGAAGATAATAAAAAAATAAAAGTTGGTGGGGCTGGGTAATGTGCCGTGTGTACCCACTCCCCTTTTCCCCAAACAAAACCAATAATAACAGTGTGTTTTTATTGTAGATGTATTTATTTTAATTGAATTTGACTAAAGAAAATACTGTGCGTTACCATGCGTAATGGGGACACTTTGTCAGTCACTCTCTTCCGACCCCCAGCCACCGCCAACAGTGTGCCACTGGGATGGAAAATTTCCCTTATTTTCAAATCCCAATGTTGACAGGTATGCACTAGAGCAGTGGAGGCGTAGTGGGCTCAGTCTAAGATTAGAGACGGAACGCGGGAGGAGGTGAGGGGAGGGGAGGGGAGGGGAGAGGAGGTTGGAGGAAATAAGAAAGGAAAGTGCCGACCCATTTATTTTTCTTTTCTCCCCCCTCTTTAATTCATCCTCTACCTGCCTTATCTGAAATCAGGCTCATTCGCTGCCAGGCACCTGGACACACACACTCACACTTGCACACACACCAATCTCAGCAGCTCTAAGTGGTTTGCGAGATAGACTAGCCTGACAATGCAGTTCTCTGCCTCTTCCTCGATGGGAGAAAAGGCCCGTAAACCTCGGCCGATGTCGGATTCAGTGCCTCAGACAGACTCTCTACTTACCACTCCCTCTGCCCACTCAATCACTCCATCAATCACTGATTGTAAATGGGTCAATTTCAAAAGGCTTTCATTGCATGACAAATTACCCATTTGTATTGCAAAAGCGCAAGGCTATGGGTATCTCACCATTAAAGGAATACTTGCAAGTAAGCATACCCAGAGAATTAATGAGTGGGCAAATGTAGCTGATGATGATCAGCAGTAGCAACTCAATTTAACGAGAATTTTCTTTCTTTTTTTTAACTTAGAATTACAGCTGGACTCATTTTTGTAATGCAATTAGCCACGGCCACCTAAAAATCGGACATCACCCGCGAACTTGAACGTGACATCACACGGGGCTACGGTGACTGGCAAGTTGGCAAGAAGGAGAAGATGCGGAGAGACGCTCAGGGTGTGTTTTTATTCTAGATTTCGATCCATTTCAGAGTTTCCTACTTGTATGAAGCGACAAATGTAAATGTCAGGTTAAGGATGCCAATAATAACAACAATAATGAGAATTTGGCTACATTGACAAAAGTGGCAACTATGGACAGCGTCTGAACCAACGCATACCTATGAACGCACTAATTTACCGACGTATTAACTAATGAAGTGCTCTATCCCTGAAGCACTCAAACCTCCAGAAGAATGATTTCACGACACATCTTGGTCACGGCGCTGCCAGCTGTCAATCGTGATGTCGCACATGAACGCAAACGTCTCTGTCAGGGAGATAATGAACGTTCACTGTATATATATATATATATATATATGCATATTCCTATATGCACATATATATCGCTTGTCACCAATGATATTATTTTTGAGACACGGAAGAAAGAGGGAAAAAGAAACCCCGGGCTTCAAACGTCTATTTTCTCAACAATATCAGCTATTTTTCACCGCAGGAATATTTTGGCTTTTAAAAAGTGTTTTGCTTGTTCATCACTTCCAAATTCATGTGGCATTTTTTTTTCTACTTCGTTCCACTATGATAAAGTCCACAACACTGAATCGACTGTAAGTGCGTGGTAAAACGTACCGCGCTCCTCAGTAAATACGTCCCTTGCGTTTGTCACTTTAAAGAAAACCTGTTGTTATCCCTATATCGGTCCCCCCGAAAAAAAATGAGATGCGGGGTCATGTGTTTATAAAAGCCGTCATGGCTGGCTGCCTGGGATTTAATTGGGACTAGTTTTGGAGTGCAACAGCTTGTGTGAAAGCACGCCGACCCTATGGTGTACACACACATGCATGTACACACACACACACACACACACACACACACACACACACACACACACACACACACACACATACACAGACGTGCGTGTGTGTGTGTGCGCACACATTCTTTCTTTTTCCCTGTGATAAAATGCTGGAATATGGGGGAATAAGAAAACAAAATAACCTATTGAGGGAAATGTTGTTATGCATGGAAGGTTAGATTCCCGAACTTTGGATGAACGTGAACGTGTGTTGGTGTGCCTGTGTCCGCATGCACTACAGTGTTTGTGTAGTTGTCGGTGTGAAAGTGTGTGTGTTTGTGTGTGTGTGTGTGTTTGTGTGTGTATGTGTAAGCGTCACATTTCTTCAGCATGCCTCTGATATACCAACAGCGAGTCCTATAAAATATTCCCTGATCTCCGTCCATCTCACCAGCACACACACACACACACACACACACACACACACACACACACACACACAGACACACACACACACACACACACACACACACACACACACATACACACACACACACACACACACATACCACTGCCATTCCAAACAGTGCTCTTAGGGACAACTGTCCTTTTCGTCAGTGGGGGAAGCTGCGTGTGTGTGCATGTGTGCATGTGTGTGTGCGTGTGTGTGTGTCGTCAAAACCTTTTCGGTTTTGGCAAAAAATTCTCATTTGGAGGGAACATACACAGGAAAAAAAAGTGCAAATGTATTTCAAAGAGAGGATTAGCTCCAAGCCTTGGGAGAGTGTTAATGTCACTCAGTAAACCCACGGCAGTCTTGGCTGCTGTGAGTGTCCGTGTGGGTGTGTGTGAGTGTGTGTGTGTGTGTGTGTGTGTGTGTGTGCGCGCGCGTCGAGTCCGTCTATACACCCACAGCGGCAATATGTTTATCTTGGTTCGTAGCATATGCACATTATGGTAAAACATGTTGAGCATTCCTCCTCACGAGCAAGGGCGAGACTACAAGGTGTCTGTGCGTTCCCCTACATTTCTTCCTTTAAGTGTTTTTTTTTCCCCCTCGTTTTATCTGTTCGCCGCAAACACACCGCGACTATCGTCCTTGAGCTCTGACGTGAATTTACTCAGCAACTGCTCGTTCAGGTTCTCCGACTCCCGTTTTTTAATGCTTTGATAAAATAATGTAATACCTGGACAAGTAGTTGTGAGCCTTTTTTTCTTGCTTTTTGCTCATGTACGAAGGAGTCGGAGTGACTGAAAACTACTCAACATAATGAGTTGATGAAAGTGCAGGTTGATGGAGCTGATGAAAGCTCGAAGATAATTATGCCATTAATGGGGGTGGGGGGTTCATTAAGGCTATTTCATTCCAGGACACTCTGTCATAGATGAGGAAGTTCATTCGATCCAATTGTCCAATAATACTGAAGCATACAAAACACGTTAGTCTCCTCTCCAGTGGCTCCTCCCAGGAATTGTATTTTAAGTTTATTTTGACGATGTGAATTAAATGTGAACTAATTCAATATGCCCAAATGTATATATAACAACAAATATTAAGCGATATAAAACATGCATTCTAGGGTAATCGGAGAATTTAAATCAGGGGTCTCAAACTCGCGGCCCGCAGGCCAGTTGAGGCCCGCGGTACGATATTTTGCGGCCCCCTACTTGACATCAAAGTTTAGCGTTAGTGCGGCCCGCGCGTTTTTCTCACACGCACCTTTTTGCCGAGCCGTTGCCCTGGGTGTTTTATTTTTTTTTTATCACTTATGGGCTACCATAGCTCAGGCTTGTGACAGCTTCCGGTGGTGTTTGTTGACAAGTTAGCCAACGCGTTAGTCACTTGGTTGAAACGTGATTCCAGAGTGACACTAAGTGGAAGGAAAATATATCCTGTCACCCAGTGCAAGGTACAGAGGACTCAGGAAGTGGGCGGACTCAACAAGAGTAATCAGTGACCTAATAAAGACAGCATAGTGTTGCAATAGGAAAGGGAAAAGAAGTTGTACTTTTTTTTGGAATACTTCAAACCCTTTCTTTGTGGAATACTTGATGCGGCCCAGCCTCACCCAGACTCTACCTCCAGCGGCCCCCAGGTAAGTTGAGTTTGAGACCCCTGATTTAAATAGTCTCTTGTTGTGTACAACTGTTTCTATGACGATACTCTGCGTGATCCTGTGGCCTGCCTCATGTGACTCGACAGTTTTATTTGATACACGCTACATTGATCGATCGATTCAGACTCAGGCGGTCATTTCCATCGTGTAACACACAACAACCCGGCACAGCTGATGGCACAGCGCCGGAAAAAGTTTTCGCGGAAGAAAGTCACCGGAAAATCCTGACCCAACTTAACTTCTCATCCCTACGTTTCCAAACAGCAGGTGTCAGGATTGATTGATGAGCCCGGGGCTGAGGACAGAGCGGGTGGAAAAAAAAACGAGTGGGCGTGGCTCTTTGATTGACATGAGGATTAAAGTGTGCGGTAAATGATGAGCGGTCAGCCGGAGGAGCGCACCTTGAACAGTAAACGATCAGGGCAGCGATCACTGTTAAATGACCAGAAGTTGCCTTACATTCGATTTTTAAATATTGAATATAATTATTATATAAATATATAATAATTATATTATATAATATAATAGTAATAATAATTATAATAATAAATATAGCTGCAGGCAACAATACACAGGGTCCAGTTTAGTCATGTTAGATACGTATTACAGGTTTCGAAGGTTACAAAGTTCCCGAATCTGTGCAAAGTATACAAAGGTAGTCAAACTTAGATCATTTTAGTGGTGACTTTTTTCTTTGGAATACATTTTCAATAAGTTACGTTCAAAAACATTGTGGTATTTCTGTGAGTAATTACCATTGCACGGCTTCTATTTTTCCGACCGCTCGCCGGATCTTGATCGCATCACTCAGTCGCACATTTCAGTGGAATCGACTCAACCTGGTCACATGTTTTTGCGGACTACTGTTTTTTGAATTAATTTGTCAAAGTAATGGGGACCAAAGAGATAAAATATCATCTACCAGGTAAGAAGGTACATAACGGGGTCTACGCCGCACACTGGACACGACCTGACTAGACATTCTCAATCTGAATCTGTACATTTATAGTAAATAATATGATGACGTCATAGAGTCATACTGTATATCTCATCTCGTTCATTTCAGAATGAGACGTGTCACGTGTGAGTTAAGCAAGACCAACGGAATATTTTGGGCCAAACTAATATCTCGGTATCTGCTCCGTAGCTTATTTCATTATTGTGTTCAAGATACTTTCAGCTGGGTTGGACATAGTTTGGCGTGAAATACATTGGACCACGTCTGTGATATTGATCAAATTTGGTTGGTTTTTCACCCATCTCTGCTTTCTATGTGGATTGATTTTGATGAAACTCCAACACCGAGATGTTTGTGACATATCGGTTCAAAGAGACGAAAGACGAAAACAGTGTTCATAGGTTGTGCCGAAGAGAATTGCCGGTTCTGTTTCAAATAGTTTAGAATTTCCAAATTCAGAGAATTTCCCCGGAACAATATCCATAGGATATCCAGCCCTATGGGCTAATACTACGACTAATAATAACAATATTATAAGGATTATTAATAACAATAATAATAATAATAATAATAATAATAATGATAATGATAATAACAAAAAATTAAAAAAAATAATAATAATATAATAAATATAAAGACATAATTAATATTTATTATTATCATATAGACAAAATTAATACATCAATAATCCATTATTATTATATCATTCAATATATTTTTTTTTCTTTGTCAGAATTATGAGTGATTTTCACTCAATGGCAAATTAATCGTAATACTAATCATTTATTTTAAGAAATGTGCGTAACTTAATCCTAATATTTTTTCTCATCACTCTACTGCTATGAAAGGTCATCCTTGTCCCATTGTTACTGTACTGGACACCCTGGGTCCACTGCTCCACAGGTTCCTTCCTTCCGTCTGATCAGACAGGTGTAAACTGCACCAACAGTTATGTTTGGGGCCATTCATGTCGTCGTTGTCGTCGCTGTTGCTGTTGCTAGTGTAGGGGCGTAGCATTAGTGCGGCCCTTGTTACTGCCGCGGTAGACTATGTGACGCGCTAAGAGCCATGTCGGCCGTGTCATGGTGCTCTCACTAAAAGTGCCGTTGATCACAACGAACCAACCTGACAGGAGCAATTCCTCAGAGATCGCAGGAACAAGAAGGGGAAGAAAGAGAAACAGAAGGACAGAGAGAGTGTGAGAGAGAGAGAGAGAGAGAGAGAGAGAGAGAGAGAGAGAGAGATGAATAGGTAAACAGAGGACGGGGCGTGCAGCCATGATGTGATGACATAAATGAGGAAAAATGACGGACGCACGCTTCCACGAGTGGCCCGTCACACACTCCAGGCGGGGTACGCACACACACACACACACACTCACACACACACACACACACACACACACACACACACACACACACACAGGCAAACAGAGACAAACGTGTGAGAGTAATTATTTCTGTGTATAATGTCTGCGTGGAGTCCTATCTTGCACACACACACACACACACACCCACACACACACACACACACACACACGCACACAAACACACACAGACTCTCCCATACACACCGGTATAGTTTGTTTATGGGGACACCTAGAGAAACCTTCAAAAACAAGATTAGTTGGGATTACGTTGACTTAAAACAGCATTACTAAATGTTTGAATCACAAGAGATGCATATAAAACATTTAACTAACTCTAACACCAGCGTTTAAAAGCCTTTTCAGATTAGGAGGACACCAACCATGTCCTGACGATTCCGATGTCTACATTAGGTGTGTTGTCCCTTTAAGCCCTATGTGCACACACACAGACACATACCTTGCCAGCCGGGCTTGCAGACGGGCATGACGTCAATGTGGACAGGGACGCTGTGCAGGGCTCTCTTCTGGCCGCAGTCCCAGGCCGTCACCTGGATCTGGTACTGCTGCTGCTGGTCATAGCTCAGCTTCTCTGTGTTGCGGATGTTGCCTGGTGGGGGGTGGGCAGCAGGGGTGGGGGGTAGGGGGTTGACATTTTTGATTTTACATTCGGATAAAGCAGAAGTTCGACCGCAACAGTGGGGAACACTGGCTGGTGGGAAAACCTGACGTTGCACACTGATCAGAGCATTTTCTACGCTGCTATATTAATCCTGGCGCAGCCGTGATGGAACTTTACTAAAAGCTGGGAACGTTGTGTAAAAACCGCAGAGATAAAAGCGTAATTAAAAGTGCTTTATAATCATATCATGAGTCCCAGCCACTGAAAATAAATATTGAATACACACTGTATAATGTATATATATATATATATATATATATATATATATATATATATATATATATATATATATATACATATACACACTGTTGTGAAGCACGTATGTAATGGATACTGCTTTATACATCATAAGAAAAAAAACCCAAGTAACTTCTTGTCTAATAGAATAGAATAAGGTTGCATTCCTCTCCCTTCCTCCCTCATTTACTGCCATAACTATGAACTATGCCATAACTTCTTTATTTTATATATTAATTTACACAATATGTATATGTTTATACATTTTTTTATATATATAATGGCAATGGCTAGACCTATGCACTCAACTCCCCTAACCCCTGACCAGACTTTTAATGGGGCTTCACAATATTATTTCATACGCTTCCCATTCGGACAATACATCGAGACTATGATTCATAATTGTTTAACAACTTTTTCGGGGAATGTAGAGCAGAACAACGTGGCGCAAAAATTAATCCCACCCCCGTAACTAATTAAGTATGCAAAGACCCCATGCTCCGCTTCCCCAACACCCGTCGACACCCTGCGGCTGCGCGCCTGACCTAAGTGCTTGGGCGTGGCACCCAAACAGCAGGCGCTGTGATTGCTTAGCCACAAAAAACTCCACAAACAAACAAACTAACAAACAGGTATCTCTCCTCCTTCTCCTCTCCCCTCTCCTCTCCTTGACACATCTGTTCCTCCTACAGTTGACTAATAGTGCAGAGCGGCCCTGGGGAACCGCCAGCCACTTTCTCCCGCCGGGCAGAGTGCATGAAGGGAGCTCTTGTAGTTCTAATGCCCGCTTTAATATTTGATGAGCTCGTGACTACGGATGGATTACGAAGCGTAGAACCAAGGGGGGATCTTTAAGAGACACCAGAGCACTGGGGGAGGCGTAGAATAATGGTGTTTGGACAGCCCAACGCTGGCCGGAAAAGAAAGTTTGAAATCATAAATTAAACTCTCAAATCGATGGTTTAGTCCAGGGAGAGATTCATGGAGGATGTGGGTAGTTCATTTAAATGTTGGGCTGTCTGGGAAGAGAGAGAGGGATGGTGGAGGTGGGGTCGAGGGTGGCTTTTGCTAACCTCCTCATTAGCCTTCCTCATTCTCTCTCTCTCTCTCTCTCTCTCTCTCTCTCTCTCTCTCTCTCTCTCTCTCTCTCCCCCTACGTGGTCTCAGCCGCTGTTAGGAACAGCGCTGTCTGTCACTGTTCTGGCTTATCCCATTTCACTGTTTGCTGCCTCGACTGTTCTGTCGTGTTCTACCTCTCCCTCTCTCTCTCTCTCTCGCTTTCTCTCACTCTTTCTCTCTGCCTCCCTCTCTTTGCCTACATCTCGGCCTACCTCCCTCTCTATTTCTCTTCCTCTCTCATCCTCCCTCTCGCTACCTCCCTCTATGTCTCTTTCTCTCTACCTCCCTCTGTCAGCCTCCATCGCTCTACCTTACTCTCTCCTACCTCTCTCTGACTCTTTCTCTCTACCTCTACCTCTGTCTACCAACCTCCAACGGCCAACGACATCTCATTTTTTACCGTTCAGTGTCAGCTTTTCCAAAAACTCCTCCCTCTGCCCACAATAAATCCCTGCTCCATCACCCTTTTGTTTAGCTGTTACAGTGTGTTTCTTTAAACATTCATGCAAGATGGTGGCTGCCATCTTGCCTGTCACGCTCCTGCCCCAGCGTGCTTCTCGTCCGTCCCGAAATTTGAATCCCACTTACATTAGCTTAGAACACATACACTCGCACACCAATCCTACTCCGAAGAACATTCCACCAGACCAGAGTCTACAGGGCAGGAGGGGTGCGAGTGATTTGGGTTCGACTTGCCTGAAGGACTCGCACCCCCACACCCCGCAATTTTAACACCATCCCCCGGGTGCCTGGGAATGGTGGAGGGCCCATATATATGATGGCCTGCTGGCGTCGGCAAGGGGGGCAAACATCCGGGTGCCCCGTGCTGAGCACACCCTGCTACATGGACCGGCGCTCGGCGCTCACGGCCGGGTGGTGCATCTGGTCGGCGGGCCCTGCCCATGCCCAGGGCGCGGGTGGGCATGGGGTCCCGCCGGCACACCTGCAGGGTGGGCGGTTCGAGCGGGGTGTCAGTCTGTTGGCACGGGGCCTGGATTCGGGCCTGTGGTCCATGCCTGGCGTCCGCGGCCTGGGTTCTGCGCCTGCGGCTGCGTCTTGTGCCTGCACACGGGGGAGGGTCGTGAGTGCACGCCCAGGGTGCGGTGTCTCGTCGTGCTCCCTGTGACTGGGTTATGCTCCTCGGGGCCAGGTGTGGGGGTTGCCCCGCGGGCATCCGGCTTCTCTGGGGGCCCTGGGGTCTTCTGTGGCTGCAGGGCTGGGTGCTCGGGGCTTTCCTATGCTCGAGGTGTCTATGCAGCTGCGGAGCTCGGGGGTGGGGGGGGGGGCTTAGGGGCCTTTTCCGCTGCTTGGAGGCGCTACAACATAATACCGACCTTATACAACAGAACCAATTGGGATAAGTCCTGTACACTCACCGGTGGACACCTTACACACACGCACGCACGCACGCACGCACGCACACACACACACACACACACACACACACACACACACACACACACACACACACACACCACCACACCTGCTTCGAGTGCACCCCAGCAACCTACTGGTTGCAATCCTCTCCCTTCCTCCCTCATTTACTGCCATAACTATGACAGGAAAGGGCCACGTGCCAAATTGTTGTTCTGGTTTTCCTGGACCTGATTAACTCTGTTTTTCAATACATGTTGTCGTCCAAATGTTTATGTTTTCGTGTAAATGTTGTTTGGTTCTATGTTGTCTCACCCGTGGTGATTCTCCCCCTCTTGGAGTAGTGATCAGTTGTTTATAGACCCAAACATGATAAATAGTTCTCCAAAGAGAGGGGTTGGTGGTGGTTCTCTATAACCAAAAAACTGTGCTCTTGTCATCCTATAGGTCATCCACAGGACAGAGTCATTGCAGCAGTTCTTGATGATTTAAGAATTAATAAAGACTTGCATTGAACTCCACTTGCAGAATAACTCTGTCCTGAATGCAATGGCATAAAAATACTCTTTGTTGTATGCCCAGCATGCTGACAGCACAGGTTAAAAAATAAATAAATAAAAATTCTACTCTGACCCGCAGCCCCTCTTCACTCCCTCTGTTACTCCACCACCTTCTCTCCCATAGGTGCTCTTGTGTTTAAGAGCACTCTAAGAGCCTGTAGTCAGTGGTCAAAGGTATAGTGAGACCCATTCAGTTAGCGAGAGAGAGAAAGAGAAGTGTGTGTGTGTGAGAGAGAGAGAGAGAAAGAGAGAGAGAGAGAGCACTCCAGCTACAGAACATGTATCATTGACTGTACGGTTTGGCCCTCACCTCACCCCGTCAGCCTCTTTTATTGCTAACCATAGCGCTTGGCAACAAGAAAAATTGGAGCAGTCGCGTGGCACCGAGTGCCTCCAAAACAACACAGAAGCCGGAGTTTTTACGGAAGCTTACACAGGAGGTGCTGGCTCAGGACACCAGCTGAATATGAGTTGTTTACATTCCATTACCTTACGTCATTCAGCAGACAATAAGCACCGCCTATTTGGCGGTGGTGGCATGTATGAAAGTCAAAGACTTCATCTTTTTTTGCTCGCCATCCAGTTCGAATTTGAATTAAAAAAAATGCAAAACCGAAGACGGATGAAGCGTTTAGCAACCCAGAAGTATTAAGGGTGAGAGTATGTGATAAATGGTGACAATAAAAGCTTTTTCAATGTCAAGGTTAATGGTGTGAAACTGGAGCTCAGCCCCCCTCCCGGAGGTCCAGCCTCTGAGACTGATGGGGTGGGGGGGGGGGTCTCAGCCCCGGATGTGCAAGTATTGAGGAGTCCTAAAATGTGATCAGATCAGATGTGTTTTGTGTGTGTGTGTGTGTGAGTGTGTGTGTGTGTGTGTGTGTGTGTGTGTGTGTCTGTGTGTGTGTGTGTGTCTGTGTGTGTGTGTGTGTGTGAGCGCACAGATGTCCGCCATCTGATTTGTTGTGGCTGCTGGGTCTTGGGGCAAAGCTTGACTTTGTCCTTGGGTGGCAAAGAGCGTGTCCTACCCCAGGGAAAGATATCTGTCAGGGGATTTACTTTCCCTGCCAGTTTCTACACATACTGTGTGTGTGTGTCTGTGTGTGTGTGTGTGTGTGTGTGTGTGTGTGTGTGTGTGTGTGTGTGTGTGTGTGTGTGTGTGTGTGTGTGTCTGTGCTCTCTGTGGGACTGACCCCACTGTTGGGGGAAGGAATGAAGTCATAAAGTCATGAAGATGACATCAGATAATATCAAGGGTAAAATGCACATAAAATTAAATCTGTGCTGCAAATTCAAGAGAGACAAAAGCATAATTTTAGTCAAATAAAAGAAGGAAATACATTTCAACAGATCTAATGGGCTCAGCCTTTTTCTCCCGCCTAATATTTCAGCAAATGTTCGGAATGATCATCAAAATGTGGCGTTTTGTGAAAAACCACAGTACTCAAGCACCAGGTTGTACGCTGTCAGGCCAGGCAAGAGGCTGTCAGATTCACAGAGGTTAGGAAGGGTACCTGCTAACTGCAGCGGTGATAAATGAAGGAATGACGTGTGAAGAATTAATCATGCATCACTGTTAGAGTACCAAACCTGTCAATGAAGATGCATGACCACGCTAACTTGTGATGGGCCCTGTACAGTCCTACAGATGCTACCTTAATAAGGTAGTTGAACAGCAAAATATCAAGATTTCCCATCGACACAATACTGGGCATACACGTCCAGGTGTATGTTCCTATGGGGGAAAATCTACAGTGGTACCAACAAGCACATCTGACTCAAACCTGAAAGGCTGTAATGCGCTACCGTCATCTTTTTATCCAGTTCCTCATTCCGCCATCTGCTTAGTGCTCACACGGGCTGAATTATCGCTACTCACCATTTCGGTCTATGGCAAAGGGTGTGTTGGTGGCGGTGATCTGGTAATTGCAGATCTGACTGTACTGTGGCGAGCAGTCCTGATCGGTGGCCTCCACCTGCAGGATGCTGTCGTAGATTTTGGCCTCGGTCACTGCCGCGTGGTACTGGGACTCGCGGAACACCGGGGCGAACTCGTTGACGTCGTTCACCTGGATGTGCACCACCGCCCTGCGGACAGTAGGGGGAGACAAAGAGCCGGACAGAGCGTTTAGGACGGAGAGGACGGTGTCGCCTGCGTAGAGTGATGGAATGTCGGAATCTTTTCCAGTCATGCACATAAACACGTACACAGAACCTAGCTGATGGACACAAATCTCCTTTTTAGTTGAGCTTTTAGCTCGGGTTGGCTAAGAGGACATTCAATTCAAATGATGAATAGGTGGACCTCAAGGAGTTTGATGTACGTGTGCAATGTGTGTATTTATTGACGTGATTGAAGTAGATCGTTTTGATTTTGCAGTTGTGGATGAATAAAATCCAAGTGATCCAAACCCAATATTGCAGCCCTTGTGTGCAGCCTGCATTGCAGACTGCATTTTCTACAATTAATCATTTCTCAAGTTACCTATCAGCTGGTGAGTCATTGTAAATCACTAAGAAACGAGCCCTAACATGGATCACTTCCACCCATTTTAATCAATACTCACACAATGGCCAGGGTCCAACAGATTGCCAAATCAATCCTTCGACTTATTGACTGAAACCATGCGATGGATGAAGGTGAGCCTTGAGTTAGGGGTTAGAAATTATTTATATTTTTCAAAACTTCACCAATGACTAAGTGGAACTCAGCACCGTGTTGTCAAGGACAACAGGGAAGAGCAGAACATTGTGTCTAATAGGATGAATCTGCTGGGAGTTTGAGCCTTGTCGAAGTCGTCCTATTAGAGCCAGCTCCATATGATGCGTTCACATTTGGCCGGTGTCCAGTTTCCGTAGTGAGCGAGAGAAGGGGGGGGGGGTGAAATTGAGAGACAGTGGGTGAGGCGGAGTGCTGGTGGAAATGGATCTTATCTCTCCCTGTCACAAATAGACATGCCGCTTGTTTTTTAACCCCTTTACGTGGGGGCACAATTGGACTGTAATGCATGCATGTCCCAGTCTATTCAGAGATGCAAGCACACACGCATGCACGCACCCATGGACGCACCCACGCACGCACGCACACATACACACACACACACACACACACACACACACACACACACACACACACACACACACACACACACACACACACACACACACACACACACACACACACACAGAGTTATATCTCTATTTATTTTGATCAGTAATAATCAATGGCATTAAACAAATATAAACATGTCTGACATTGAAATTAAATAAATTGTATTCTGTTCTATTCAACCCGAGTTTTATTTCCATCACAGGCTGCCGGCCTGTGCATGTGGTACTGCCACCTCACTTTAAGAGCTATAATACAAATTTGCAACACTGTATTTCCTTTTCTGCTGGGCACCGATCTCGTCCATTTGGACTCGAGTGTAAAGTGCAGAAAAATGCAGTTAGAGTGAAGGGAATAAATTTAGGTTTTCTGTACCACAACCAACAAAATAAAAGTAATGGAATGAGAAATGTAATCTGATTGGCTAAGCTACTTGTCATTCCAAAACAGTTTTCATCCCATTTCACAGTGTCAGTGATCCAAAACCACATCTATAGTTTGCTATGTGTCTGTAAATACCGGGGCGAGACAAACTTTTTATTTCCTCGTGGTCCCTTATATGACACCCGGCCAGAGAGTAGAACAAAATGCAATAACTTTGTTTTTCCACCGGTTCAAGCCGACTAGCCAGTTTCTCAGCTTGTCACAGCTTTAATTACGAGTGGAGGTGTTACTCGGTTGAGGTTCTGCTGAATTGCTCGGAATTAGTGGGCATCCATGTGTGCTGTGTGCGTGGGTGTGTGCAGGTGAGGTGACAGATGGACCTGCTTGGGTTCCTTAGCTTGGGCCCCCCCCAACTGAATGACCCACACGCTGTCACTTAATGGATTTCAGTCCAACATATGAAATCATGGACAGATATAGGTTTTACCTGTCTCTTAGGCAATGTCAAATATACTGTATGTGCTCATTATCATTTGTCCAATAAATTTCAGTACAAACCAATCGCATGAGCTCTGATATACACAATGGACTCACATATATATGTTATTCACAAATATATTCAGTAGCGATAACTAGGTACCCGCGTTAGATCTATAGGTGTTGGCCCTGGCGGGATGTCGATGCTGATGCTCACAGCAGTTGAAGGCAGTGATAAGAGCGGCTGGCAGCCGGCAACAGCACCGGCGTGCGCAGTAAATCCCTCATCCAGCCTTGTTTTGTCATATTAATGACACTCGCTCATAAACATTACCCCCCTGCTTTGCCATACTCCCCGATGGTTGAGGGGGAAACATATGTTGCACTCTTCGGGGACTTGTATGCTGGGGGGTGGGGGGGTTGTTGTGTGCAATTAAAAAAAAAATATGAATGAATGCAATAATTGTGCCTTATGAATACATTTGTGTGTGTGCGTGCGTGCATGCGTGCATGCGTGCGTGCGTGCGTGCGTGTGTGCGTGTGTGTGTGAGCGCACGCCCAAGTCGGTTTCTCCTACGTTGACGGCTCACATCTGGCTGTAGCAGATGCCGAGCCCTCTAGGGCTAGTGCATGTGTATTGGTGTGTGTGCTTGTGTGGGCATACCCATTTAAAAGTGTGTTGGTGTGACGGCACAATGCCAGTGTTCGCCCGTGGCAGTCGTCCTTCCCAGTGACACACCTAAACTGGTGGATTCAGAGTGAAGGAGAGTGACAAAGAAACGCAGCATGGGGCTAAAAGAGAGGGCTAAGGGGGGATAAAGGCTTGAGCTGCAGGTCCGGATTTATCCTGGATATAGGGGAGACAGTCAGAGGTTAACTCCTCCTCGGAACCTCCAAAGACCAAAGGGCCCAAATCTTATTTGTGCTTCTCTGCTTAAGTAATTATTTGACAGCCAGCTACATGCACCGCTACTTTCAAAGACATTATTGCCATCATTGAACCGTGTTTTCCCCTTCCTTGTGCACCACGCGCCATGGCAGGCGCGCAGGAAGCTCAATTAATCTTTGTCAAGAATTAACCCAGAGGCAGAATCATCAATCCACCCCCCGCTCTCACCACCACCACCGTGTAGGACTAAAATGCAAATATGCAACATTGAATGCTCCCGTGGGGGAACCGAGAACACCACGCATTGCAGATTGTGTAACCTCGTCAATGTGTGAGGAAATCCCCGACATGGATGTTGACGAGCACCCTGGGGCACTTGTGAGCGACCACACAGGGACAAGGGAGTGATCCTGGCAAAGGGGCGACAGCACTGCCAGAATTTTATTGTCTTTGTTTTCTTGTCACAAGGAAAAACCATAAAGACAACAAGATGAATTACATGTAATTTGCTATAAGTAGATTGAGCAGGACTACTTTAAGCTTCCGCAAAATGACTGGATGAGAAAATCCTCAAATTAGAGTCATTCAATTGATTTAAATCCATTGAAAAAATGGTAATAATGTCTTTGAACCTCAAAAGAGCAACAAGAGTGTACAGTAATTGAAAACCTTATTCTCTCTCTAGAACTCTAGTAACTTCTCTGAAAGAGAAGGCGGGCAAAGGGGCGTGGTCAAGCACCGGCTGCGGAGGACAGCACGGTTCCCTTTTCCTGCGGCCACCAAGCTGCCAAGAATCGGCCCAATCAGCGCCTGTACGGAGCTGATTGGTCTAAATCAGGGGTGCCCACTCTTTTTCGGCTTGCGAGCTACTTTTAAAATGACCAGATCAAAATGATCTACCTTCATTAAAAAAAGCTAAATATATTAATTTATATGCATATACTGAGTATACTTCATATATACAATATATGTTGGCGTACCTTGAATCCCTGCATGAACCCTTACGGCACAATAGCATTAAATACATTTCTGGTTACTACCTTACTCTGATGACTTGCACTGAATGGAGCTGGGCAGGGTTGCATAGTCCGGACAGTAGCTGCTGATAGCCAGCCTCAAGCAGGTTTCCAAATGATCATCCGTCATGGTGGAACGCTATTTCGACTCAATAATCTTCATGTGGGAAAAGGCTGACTCACATAAATAAGTAGAGCCGAATAATGCAGTCAAGGAGGGAGCACATTTCCTCATGTTTGGGTACTTTTCCTCTGTGAGTAAGTTCCAAAACGGTCCATGAGCCCTGGACTTGAGCTGAGACTTCAACATCTCAGTGTCAGATTGGCCAGGGTTTGACGCGTTGAGAGAGGCTGGGGGAGTGCATTCATGGACGGTGAGTGTTGCTTGGAGCACAGTGACGCAGAGGGGCCGCCGGCGAGCGCGACGGGTGCAGTGATGACGGGATCCCAAGTAGGGTCTCCCCCGGTCCCTGTAACCTTCCCTATCGACGATTTTCCACTGGAGCAGTCGCGAGACGCACCCAGACGCCGTGCTCACTCACTCGTATTTTTTTGGTGATTAGGAACAAGTTATATCGAGTAAGCCGTGACACTCAGACAAGAGAGGAGATAAACCAGTTGTTGGTACCGAAAGGCCGCCCGGAAATGCTCTTTCAGTCGGCTCACCATAACCCAATGGCCGCGACAGCGGATAATGGCCTGGTTCTATTGGCTGGGCATTTGTGCACATGTGTGTAAATGGTGCGCCCAGGTCCTGAGTGCCAGTTAGTCAACCCTACGCCAAGAGCGCCGTTGAGGTACACTTCGGGAACTTTATGAGTTACTGGGCATCTGCTCAATTCAGGCCAGCGTTTACAATCCCCAGACTGACGGTGGAGCGGTTCAATAAAACGCTGAAAAACATGATTCGAAAGTTTGTTCACGACGATAGCCATAATTGGGACAACTGGTTGGACCCCCTGTTGTTTGCGGTGCTGGAGGTTCCCAAGGCCTCCACAGGATTTTCTCCCTTTGAACTCCTCTTTGGCAGGAGACCCCGGGGGGTGCTAGTCCTAATTAAAGAAAACTGGGAGGAAGGTCTTCGCATCAGTAACAATGAAATGCAGTATGTTATGGACTTGAGAGCAAAGTTACATACACTCATTCGGCCTTTAATACGGGAGAATTTGCTCCGGGCTAAGGAACGTCAGTGGCTCTTATACGACCGGGGGGCTCGACTCAAGACAATTTGCACCAGGAGACAAGGTGTTAGTGTTGCTCCCTACGTCCAGCTCTAAATTGCTCACGAAGTGGCAAAGGCCTTTTGTGGTCACACGATGGGTTAGCGATGTCGAATATGAGGTCGAACAGTCTGACAGACAGGGGGACGACACCGATCTATCACCTCAGTTGCTCTGGTTACGGCAGTCATTGAGCGGGATGAGTTGGGGCTGGAGGTTCAAAAAGCAGCCGATCATACCGCGGCCCTGTTAAGTGACCATCTCTCTAGGTCCCAGAGGGTGGACATAGCTGCACTTCAGCGAACATGGGCGTAATAGAGGAGTCCACGAGTGACTGGTCTAGTCCCATCGTGCTGGTGAGTAAGCCTGATGGGTCAGTCCGGTTCTGCGTGGAGCACCGAAGGGTGAACGCCAAGTCCAAGTCCAAGTTCGATGCCTACCCGATGCCTACCCTGCTACTCGATGAACTTCTCGAACGGTTTGGTACAGCTCGTTTTTTCACGACACTGGATTTAACCAAGGGCTACTGGCAGATTACCTTGTCTCAGGAGTCCAAGGAAAAATCAGCGTTCTCCACTCTGTTTGGGTTATACCACTTTTGCACACTTCCGTTCGGGCTGTTCAGTGCCCCAGCCACCTTTCAGAGACTCATGGACCGCGTTTTGCGTCCGCATGTAGCATATGCAGCGGCCTACCTAGATGGGCGAAGGCCTGGTCTGACCCCAGCTTGATAAAAGCTTGGCGGTCGCAACCACGCCAAGTTCTAAAACCAAGAAGGAGGTGAGGCAGTTCTTGGGGCTGGCCGGCTACTATAGGAGGTTTGTCCCCAACTTTTCAGAGCTAACCAGTCCCTTGACAGAAGGTGCTCCAGATATGGTCCAGTGGTCAGAGAAATTCCAGCAGCCATTTGCGAAGGTAAAGTCAGCTCTCTGTGGGAAGCCAGTGCTGTTTAACCCTAACTTACTCCCTCCCTTTCTGTCTACAGACCGACGCGTCGAACAGAGGGCTGGGCGCAGTCCTGTCCCAGGAGGTTGAGGGGACCGAGCGTCCAGTGCTGTACCTCAGCCGCAAGCTCTCAGAGTGGGAGGTGAGGTACAGCACGGTGGAGAAAGAGTGTCTTGCCATCAAATGGATAGTCGGTTCCCTCCGCTACTACCTCCTGGGACGAGCTTTCACCCTCTGTTCGGACCACGCCCCGCTGCAGTGGCTCCCCTGTATGAAGGACACAAATGCCCGGATCACCCAGTGGTACCTTTCTCTCCAGGCCTTTAACGTCCGGGTGGTCAACAGGCCGGATGGTCGTGGCTGACTTTCTCTCCCGCTCTGGGGGGGCGGGAGTCAGCTGTCGGCCAGACGGCTCCCCGGCCTAAGGCGGGCAGTGGGGATACGTGGTGGACAAAGGGCCGTGGTCAAGCACCGGCTGAGGACGACAGCACAGTTCCCTTTTCCCGCTGCCACCAAGCTGCCTCGAATCGGCCCAATCAGCGCCCATACGGTGCTGATTGGTCCAAATCAAGGCAGGGAGTTTTCTTAACGTTTTGTCTGTCTGACAGAGGAGATTGCGAAACGCTATTCCTCCTGCGCCTGAGAGGACTATTATCAACCACTTTATAATAGATCCTCAGATATATATACAGTATACAGTATATAATTGTGGCCTGCATGCCATACACTAATGGACAATAAAACTCAAGCCATGTTTGCGCACCCCGGCCAGAAAGACTCAGTCTCCCTCCCTGAACCCTTAAGTGTGGGAAGAAACCCCCACAAGAAGTCTCACAGATGTTTGCCTTTAGGACTTGCATACAATAATACACAGGAGCCAAAGTAAAATCGCTTGTGCTGGTAATTAGAAGGCTAAATCCAGAAACCCAGTTCAGCCAAACAAATTTGCTTAAGGAGAGAACCTCATAAATAGTCATCTCCATAAACCGGCTTGAATGGCTTAGTTGGACATCAAGCTGCAATAAACACCACAAACTGCCAGCGTGAGGATTTCACTGAGGTTATCAAAGTGGGAACCCTGTTTCAAGGGGGCTCAACACTGAGTTCTGCCGACCCAGAACCACCCCTCTCCATAACCACGTCAACCACCCCCATTCACCCCACTATTCGATGTATACGGCATTACATAGCTAGCAATATTCAAGATTCAAGATTCAAGAGGTTTATTCGTCACATACATATACATACTTTCATACATATATGCATTGTCAATGCAACGCACCCGGTGATAACACACATAGACTGTCCTAGACTGAAGTAGCTACCTAAGAATTTCTACTAGAGTCAAATACTATAGAATAAAATTAAAATATATAGAATGAAATAAAATAAAATAAAATAAAATAGAATATATAAAGGGAATAGGCTTATTTATATGGGATAGACTTATGTATATGGTATAGGCTAATAATTTATATACAGATATGTGTATTAAAGTGGCATGTAAATAAAGTGAGGTAGCGTTTGTGAAATATACAGCACAGTATACAACAGTACGGCGCAGCAATACGGTAACACCGAACAACCCAGAACAGTAACACAGTATGCGGTACAGAATGCTACATACAGTACAGTAAGGTAGTGGAACCTATGTGTTTGGCTCAGTGAGGACCCCTGGTGAGGTCAGCGTCGACAGTCCTTATGGCTTGCGGGAAAAAACCCCTTCTTGGTCTCTCTGTTCTCGCTGTGTGACTGCGGAGGCGCTTGCCTGACCGCAGCAGCTGGAACAGTTCGTTGTTGGGGCGGTGAGGATCCTTCATGATCCTGCGGGCTCTGCTATTACACCTCCTGGTGTATAAGTCCTGCAGGGAGGGGAGTGTAATTTCAGTGGTATGTTCAGCTGAACGCACCACCCTCTGCAGGGCCCAAGTGTCCTGAGCAGTACAGTTCCAGATGTTGCCTGTCAGGATGCGCTCCACTGCTCCAGAGTAGAAGGACTTGAGGATCCTCACCGAGACCCGGAATTTCCTCAGCTGCCTTAGGTGGTAAAGACGCTGTCTCGCCTTTCTCACCAGAGTGTCTGTTTGTAAAGTCCATGTTAAATCCTCTGTGATGTGAACTCCCAGGTACTTGAAGTTGCTCACCCTGTCGACAGAAGTCCCATTACTCGCCAAGGGCGCGTCCGTCCTCGGTTGTAATCCTCGCCTAAAGTCCACAATCAGCTCCTTAGTTTTGCTGACGTTCAGGTGGAGGCTGTTGTCTTGGCACCAGAGTGACAGGTCGGTCACCTCCTCGCGGTAGGCCTTCTCATCGCAGTCAGTGATCAGGCCCACGACAACAGTGTCGTCAGCAAACTTGATGATGGTGTTGGAGCTGGACCTGACCACACAGTCATGTGTGTACAGGGAGTACAGTAGGGGGCTGAGGACGCTGCCCTGGGGGGGAACCTGTGTTAAGGGGGAGGGAGCTGGACATGTGCTTCCCCACCCTAAGCACCTGGGGCCGGGCTGAGAGGAAGTCAAGGATCCAGGCAGACAGCGGAGTATTCAGTCCGAGCTCCTTCAGCTTGACAGCCAGTCTGGTGGGGACTATGGTGTTGAAAGCTGAACTATAATCAATGAACAGCAATCTCACATAGGCCCTCTTCCGGCCATCCAGGTGCATGAGTGTGGTGTGCAGTACCTGGGAGACCGCGTCATGCATGGATCTGTTCTGCTGGTACGCAAACTGCAAAGGATCCAAGGTGCGGGGAAGGGAGGCGCAGATATAAACCTTAATCAGCCTCTCAAAACACTTCATGACCACGGAGGTAAGGGCCACCCGACGGTAGTCATTCAGGCAGGCAGGAGAGGCGATCTTCGGGACAGGAACGACAGTGGACCTCTTGAAGCAGGATGGGACCACTGATTCAGTGTAGTTTGTTATAGTCCGCAGCCCCTCTCACAAGCGTATGGTGTCCCGTTGCTCCATCTGTAGCGCCACAGTCTCTCTGTATGTCCGTTTAGCGTCCTTCACCGCCCAACGTAGATTGTATGGTGCTGCATTGTAATTGTCCATATTACCAGATAAAAGACCGTCGTTGTAAGCGGCCGTGCGAGCATTCAGAGCGCAGCGGATGGATTTATCGACCCATGGCTTCTGGTTTGGAAATATCCGAACGATGCTGTCCGCTAACGTAGCCACGAAGCTACGTCCGTAAACTCGCTGACGTCACTTGAACTTGATTGGAACATGTCCCAGTCTATGTCAGTCAGAGCATCCTGAAACGCAGCCTCTGATTGGTCCGTCCACCGCTTCACTTCCCTCGTCACCACCAATTGTCGCGCGATCAGAGGCCTGTAAACGGGAACCAGCGAAATCGTGGCGTTATCTGATTTCCCGGAAGCAGGGAGCGAGACGGTCATGTATCCGTTCTTGTACGGTGTGTAGCAATTGACCAAAGTTCTATCTCCCCTGGTGGCACATGTGTTGGTGGTAATTAGGTAGAACTTTTTTAAGGTTTTCCCTGTTAAAGTCCCCAGTCAACACCACAGCCACGTCGTGATGTTTGTTTTGAATTCCGCAACAACACATCATACAGATCTGACTGTGCTGTGTCGGTGTCCGCTTGCGGTGGGATATAAACGGCTGTAATGATGACCGTGCTGAATTCCTGGGGGAGATAAAATGGACGGCATAAGATTGTCAGCTGTTCCAGGTTCGGCGAGCAGGAGCGGGAGAGAGTCTTGGTGTTTTTGTGGTTACACCAGCGGTTGTTTACCATGAGGCAGACGCCTCCACCTTTGGATTTCCCTGACTCCCCAAATCTGTCGCCGTGGAACATGGAGAGGGACTCGGCGGGCCGAATGGCTTCATCCGGCACCAGCAGCTTCAGCCATCTCTCCGTCAGGCAGAGGACGCAACAGTTCCTTGTGTCCCGTTGGAATTTGGCTCGTGGAACAGCGGCTCCATTTTTGTTGTTGGTGTTGTTGTTGTTGTTGAGGGTGTTCGCGTGTAGAATTTCAGTCGGCCATTCTAGTTCCACTGATAAAAAGTCCTAAAGTTGTTCTTTTAGGGAAGTTTTTATATCCACGAGTGCATTGCGGCCGCAAGAGATAACTGCCGATGCTTTTTTGGCGGACATTATGAAAAAAACCAGAAAAAAATACTAAAATGTGCACAAGTTGACCGGAGCGCTGGCGCAGGCGACCGCAAGGGGCGGCGCCACTATCGCCTGCCCAATATGACGAACATTCTAAAATCAGGACAGGAAGTAAAGCCAAAAGAAGCTCAGCTTTGAGGTTCAACAAGAGAAAACTAAGGGTAAATAGAACGGTGCCTTTCACAGTAAATAACCCCCCCTCCCCCAATGCCTGTGATGTTTAATTTGATATCAGTCGTAGTTTGGTTCCGTTTGAGTAATCGTCTCAGAAAAAGGCGGCTTGATGAAACATCACATGGTGCAATTCATCAAAAGATATCTGCAATATAGAGACGCAGCACGTTGCAGTTTTGGGTTTGAGTTTACGACGCAAAGTTTTCTGGGGAGAAAAATGAATTAGGATTTCTGTATGAGTTTAACGTCCCTGGTTTCTAACAAGATTTCAGGGGGGGGAATGTCGGTCTGTGTGTGTGTGTGTGTGTGTGTGTGTGTGTGTGCGTGTGTGTGTGTGCCTAGCGGGGTTCACTGACAGGGATCATATAGATCCAACATTATCGAGGGGTTGAAGGGTGGAGGCGTGCGCTGTTACAGCCCAGATTACAGGCCCACTTGGGGGAAAAAAAGGAAAGGGAGATGTAGGATCAGTGCGGCCGCCATCGCCGGTGCACTCCATCACAGGGAGGAGGCACCGCAAAGACGCCATCCTTCGATTTGTCTTTCATTTAAAGATAAATAAAAATAAAAATGGACCGGATTTCGCTGACATGCGGTGGGAGACCCACACACACTCAAGAACGGGAATGGGAACGGGGATGGGAATGGGGTCTCAACGCGTCTAGTAATTTAACCAGACAAGCACAGATGGTGCAGTGGCTGCTGGTGCATATTTATAATGGAGCGCAGACACCGCACTCTCCCGTTACGTTATGTCAGCCCATGATAAACAAGTTATTCCTACACTCTGTGGGCAATGTCGTTGTTGTTGTTTTTTTCTTTTCCAAGAAAAATAATCACGTCAACTAACAGCCTTTGACAGAATGGGGTTTCACTCACTTTAATGTCGGTGTGACAAGCGTGGAGCTAAGACGCACGCTGACTGGTGTAGAGCCCGCGGTGGACACACACACACACACACACACACACACACACACACACACACACACACACACACACACACACACACACACACACATACACACACACACACAGCGGAGCTTAAAATCACTGCACTCTCTCCCCGGCGCTTCCTCTTCGGAGGAATTTATCGTGACAGCTTATGCTAACAAGCCGCAGCTCACGGCCCACTTGCTCCACTCATAAGTAACATGTTTTTTGTTAATCTCGAATGTGTGTGTGCGCGTACAGGCGTAGGTCTGTGTGTGTGTCTTGGTTGTTGATGTTTGTGCACATGTAACTGTGTGTGTTGCTGTGTATCTTATTTATATGTAAATGTTGGCATATTACCGAGAGTTTGTGTCAGCATTTGTGATTGTGTGTGTGTGTGGGTGTGTGTGTGTGTGTGGGTGTGTGTGTGTGTGTGTGTGTGTGGGTGTGTGTGTGTGTGTGGGGGGGGGGGGGGGGGGGGGGGGGTGTTTGGTTACATGAAATAATTAGCCATCCCAAACTGCACTGGGCTGAAGACATATAGTCTTCTTAGAATCACTAATGGTGACATTAATAATCACTGCATAAGCCTGTGTGTGTGTGTGTGTGTGTGTGTGTGTGTGTGTGTGTGTGTGTGTGTGTGTGTGTGTGTGTGTGTGTGTGTGTGTGTGTGTGTGTGTGTTGTGTGTGTGTGTGTGTGTGTGTGTGTGTGTGTGTGTGTGTGTGTGTGTGTGTGTGTGTGCGTACATGCATGCGTGTGTGTTTGAGTCTCACTGAATATTTTTTTTCATGCACCAAGTCGCCTGTGTCTGTCTAAAACACAGCTAACATTAGATTACATACATTACACACATAAACAAGTCTCTCTCTCTCTCTCTCTCGCTCTCTCTCTCTCTCTCTCTCTCTCTCTCACACACACTCACACTCACACACACCAGCACCGAGGCTACATGAATCATGTGTTAAGAAAGTGACGCCTGTGTTGTTGAAAGTGAGACGTCCCCAAATCCTCATTATACTCAATAGCAACAAACCAAGCTGCCCTGGCAGGTATTCATGTTGCATCTGGAAGGAGTCGGAAGCTGAAAAGTTTGTTTTTAAAGGGAACCTATTATGAAAAACTTTTTCAGTGCTTGTGCACATACATTTTGCCTCTGATGGGCCTACTGACACAAACTGTGAAATAAGACAACCCAGTCCGTTTTTTCATGAGCTGTCTATTTCATAAAACATGTCATGAAACAAGCTGTTCAGATTTGTGTTACAGTCCTACGTCACATTGAGACTCAATAGAATTAGAACCGCCCCCAACTGCATCCACGGCTTGAGCGCCACTGGGTGGCTAAGAGCTGAGATAAGAGCTAAGCAGGGGAAGTGCTGTTGTTGGCTTACAGACCAGCACAAATCTTTTAAAAGAAAGGAGAATTGATACAAACTGCCCGTGACAAAACTGCAAATGAGGGATATGTAAGTATTTAAAAAATAATTGTGTATTGTCGGTAGCGTTGGTCCACTGTGCAGATTGCTGCACGCAGATCAGGGAAAAAGTCAAAGCAAACTTATAAATTAGGCCTTGTAGATCTAATATGAGTAAATATATAACAACTGGATTGATTATTTCTCGCCTCAAATGAAATCAGTGAAAGGTTACCGACTAAATACAATGTCACCCGGAGCAAAGCTCAGTCCCCATTGGCTCACAGAACTGGGGGACTCAGAAGGGAAGCGCCACTCACAAAAACAGAGGATGGGTTAAAGGCATGTCAGAAGGGCTAGAATGCACAATCTGAGTGATATTTACAGAACAAAAATCATGTTTTGGGGACCTCAGAGAACTAATGAATATGAACTTGTTGAAAAGAAGCATAATAGCCCGAAGGCTTCCCTCCGACGTGCCCTCTGCACATACAAGTGCGGAGCGTGAGATATTACTTGTTCCATGTACACCTGGACTTAATACATAACAGTGAATGAATATTTAAAAGGGTACATTTGATGAGGATGCACCAATATAACCAACATAACCGTAGCACATACGCAAACCAGAAAAGAACATTGGAAATTTCTATTCAGTTATTCCAATTCTACATTTCCACTATCTTAACACTACACAAAATCCTGCTGCAACCAGAAAGTGGAAATCATGCATTTTTCACCCATCTTCCTTTCCTAAACACCGAATTCCATATTTTTTCTCCAAAATTATCTTTACTTATTGTGCATCCTTTGAGTCTGAGCTCTAATGCGCATCACTCCCAGTGTATGTTTGCTGTACAGAGGTGTACAGAAAACATAAGCAAACTTAGTGAGATAGAAATATAGGACTGATGAATTGGATAGAAGAGTAGAGCAGAGTGGATGCAGGGAAGGTGGAGGGAGTGCAGCAAGGCAACAAAGCAGGTGGAGCAGGAGGGACTGGCTGCTTAAATAGGCCGGTCCATAAGGGGCGTGGAAGTGGGTGGCGCCATCAAGTTGTCTGACAGGACTAGCTGCGCAAGCTTCGCATACATTGTGGCTTTAAAACAAGTCGTTTTCGCGACTGCATTTGTTGGCTCAGATGATCCGTTTATTGGGCCAAGTACATTTTTACATACAAGGAAATTGACTAGGTGATCACATTGGTGGTACATTGCTGTACAGACATTTGGAATAAAAAGCTTAGTCTGAACATTTTTTCAATAAATTATCCAAATGTGAAAAAAAACATTCCAAATACATAGAGAAAAAAAAAAACTTAGCCAAATAAGCACAAAAAACCCCAAAACATACAACATACGAGTTTCAGCCAGACAGCAGACACATTTTTGACGTTTCCATCTTTGCGCCTCTTAATATTTGGAGCTAGTGGTGCAAAGCGGAAGGTGTTCATTTGGTATGGGAGTAGACATTTTTTATTTAATGATTTGGATTCGAAACGTTCAATTTTAATGATCCCGGCAGGGAATCAGGGTAAAGGTCAAATCGGGTTTCAGATTCAGCGCTCTTCACTTTAAATACTAGGCATGTGCACAGTATTTGTACTTGTATTTGTTGAGGCAGCAAAATTATTTGTATTTGTATTCCAGTGGAAATAAGCATACCAATCCTGGTTTAGTTTTTATTACACTTCTTATTTTAAGATATTTAAGTGTTAATATAGAGTAAGTGTTCCTCAATGAATTATTATAATAATTATGAACACCTAAATGTAATTGGTAAATGGTTTTCATAAACCCAGCAATAAACATGTATCACCTAATCTCCTTTCTCAACTGCACTGAAAGCAGTAAATCTACTGGCAATGTTCCGTATTGGCTTCGTTTGGGAACAGGAGCCGGTCTCGATGTTCCGTAAAAGTCTTCCCGTGAATTTCTCCACTCTCGACCTAGTAACACTCCGGGGAAAATGCCGGTATGGCTGTAAATGGAAGTTTGTGGGAATGGAAGCAGTAACATTTCCGTGAAAAAAGCTAAATGCAAATAAAGCACAAATAGTGAGTTTTTATGAATATTTATTTCATAAAGTCCCTTTCCCACATGGAATCCGTAACATTTCTGTATGGAGTCTGTTCCCACATAGATGACTGTTACGGATACATTACGTAATGCAGCAGCAGAATCAGTTTTGTTTTTCGACCAGAGCTTCGCTCCCCGTCTCCATGCCCCTCTGGGATGGACTCGGTTCCCTCCACTGACAGAGGCCCCCTCCCAGGACGCAAAAACCCAAACCCAAAATGATTAAATCAGTGTGATAATTTTCAACCTGTCCTATATTCTCTGCCTCCAGGGAAGGATCGTTCTACACTCGCTCCCTCTGGCGCAGCCGGCGGGCATGTTCCCGCACCACACCCCTAACTGTAAAACACACGTCTAGGGTCTGAGTGGCAATTTTAAGAAGTAAAATAATACATTTTAAGAATCAAAAAAAAGCCTGTCTCCGTAGGGACATGGACGTGTTTCACTTTCTTGTCTTTGCAGACGCGCACAACGGTTCGGATCAGGACGCTCCATTTTTTTAAATGTTTTTTCTTTCTCCCCGAAAACAAATCGATTTTTAAATATTTATAATACTGCCTTCGCCGGATATTTTTTATCCAGCAATGTTACGGATTCCATGTAGGTAAGGGGCTCTAGACAGCCATAGTGGTAGTGAGCACCTGAGACGCCACTCGGGTTAGCATAGAGAGAGGGAGGACGCCTCCAGGCGGGGATGTTTTTCAAAAATGCCCTGTAAATTTCCTCTGCTCTCACAGCCGCAGACAGGCGATGTGCCTGTCTTGCCCAAGGGAGCCCTGCCCGAAAGGGAGGGGGCTCACCTAGTGACTGAGGACGTAAGTGAGAACAGCGTTGATATTCCATAACACGGTTCTCATCTCGCTCAGACCGGAGAGTGGGGGTCCTGGCTATCCGTGGCGATTAATGCGACTTCTGTGGACAGGGTGAGCAGCTTCAGATTTAACATGGACTTTACAAACAGACACTCTGGTGAGAAAGGCGAGGCAGCGTCTTTACCACCTCAGGCAGCTGAGGAAATTCCGGGTCTCGGTGAGGATCCTCAAGTCCTTCTACTCTGGAGCAGTGGAGAGCATCCTGACAGGCAACATCACTGCCTGGTTTGGGAACTGCACTGCTCAGGACAGGCGGGCCCTGCAGAGGGTGGTGCGTTCAGCTGAACGTACCACTGGAACTACCTTCTCCTCCCTGCAGGACTTATAGACCAGGAGGTGTAGTAGCAGAGCTCGCAGGATCATGAAGGCTCCTCACCACCCCAACAACGGACTGTTCCAGCTGCTGTGGTCAGACAAGCGCCTCCACAGTCACACAGCGAGAAGAGAGAGACTGAGACAGAGTTTCTTCTAGCGGTCTTTCGATGCTGACCTCACCAGGGATCCTCACTGAGTAACACACATAGGCTCCACTACCTTATTGTACTGTATGTAGCATACTGTACTTCATACTGTATCACTGTTATGGGTTACTGCATACTGTGCTGTATTGCAGTTCTGTTCGGTGTTAGTGTATTGCTGCGCCGTACTGTTGTATATTGTACTGCATTATCTCAACACACACTACCTCACTTTATTCACATGCCACTTTAATGCACATATCCGTATATACATAATAGCCTGTCCCATATACATAAGTCTATTACCTTTATTTCTATTTTGTACCCCTACTCTACATTACCTTTGAGTTCTTATTTTATTTTTTTCTATATTATTCGACTTACTTACTGCATTGCGTTTTAGGAATCAGTTAGTTAGTCAAGTAGACATTTTTAGGTAGCTACTGTGTTCAGTCTAGAACATATTGTGCGTAATCACTAGGTGCATTGCATTGACATTTCACTGCATATACTGTATGTATGAAAGTATGTATATGTATTTGACAAATAAACCTCTTGAATCTTGAGATTCTAACTGCGGGACCTGCGTAGAGTCTCTGCGGTTCTCATCTGGGGCGTGGTTATCAGCAGAGACTCGGGCTCTGTTCACACCTGGCATTAGAATGCGTCTCGAGTAACCACTTGTGATCGGATCTCACTTCCTCGCGCTATATGCAAATCCAATTAATTTTGTTTCCTAAGTTTCTCACTTGTATGTAAAATGAAAAACGTAAACCTAACTCAGAGAATTGGAGCGGAGATTTATTTTTGTACTCCAGACAGCGCTGCGCCCTTCCCGTGGCGCGCCGGTTTTGCCGGTTTTTCTCGTGTTTTTATTTTAGATCTATTTGTTTTTGTTTCTATTTGTATGAAAAAAACCATTTTAAACCCGACCGAGGGACTGTCCCCGTTCCACCTTGGATCACGACAGTGGATTGCGTAATGGAGAGGGAGGGATCTTGTCGTGGAAACAGCCTCCACTCTCCTATCGTCTTCCTGTCACGTCAGCACAAGCAGGGGGAGCACAAATACCCACTGCGCTCACGGTTACGAGGAACACAGCTATTCGACATGTTTTTTTTCTTCCCGAAAAAAAAATTCGATTTGAACTAAATAAATATTTGTAAAAACCCATTATTTGTGCTTTGCCTAATACTGTATTCAGATTCGCCGCACGGGGGTTAGGATGTGGTGGAAATGTGTCCGTTGTTCTTTTGGCGCTTTGACACATCAAAAGGGATGGGGCATTAGAAAACATGTGACTTTCACAGGGGTCCTCTGTTTCCATGGCGATACATGCGAGTGCAGACGTGCTGTTTCTTTGTTTTCAGATAGCGACACAGTGTAGTGTAGTCTACTCCAAAAACAGACATGTCTTCTTTTTTGTTTGTTTGTTTAGACGGGAAGAAGACATGAAAAACCCCTTTTTTTGTGCTTCGGACTCGATGACAGACGCTTCGTGTTTTTTAGGGAATCCCGAGCATCCAGTTCTGAGGAGGGCGACTTTGACAAAATATTCATAACACTGTCAGAGACATAGGCGGCGAGACTGAGAGGGAGAGGGTGGGCAAGAGGGAGAGGGGGGGGGGGAGAGAAACAGCAGCACAGGAGCCAGCCTTGTAAGGGGAAAAAAGAAACTGTCCAAACCCTACCAACATGGGAGCCAGGGATTAGGAACGAAATTAAGGGGTGGCGTGGATGTAGAGTGGAGCTTGCCATAAATGTGAACCCCTCACCGTGTCACTCCTAATCCTCTCCCCTGTCCTTTATAGCCATTCAGTCTTTATTTCTTTATTTTTTTTCTTTGCCTTTCCTCCGTTGACATGTCATGTGTAATTTGGGAACAGCCTTGGGCAGGGAGAATCTCTCGGCTTCTGAAAAGAAACCATGGCGGGCGCAGGAAGAGAGATAGAGCGAGAGAGGGAGAGAGAGAGAGAGAGAGAGCGAGAGAGACAGGGAGGCTGGAAGCATCCTCCAGAGAGTCACTACCTAAAGGACATTGCAATTTTATGGGCGATTTGTGTGTGTGTGTGTGTGTGTGTGTGTGTGTGTGTGTGTGTGTGTGTGTGTGTGTGTGTGCGCGTGTGTGTGTGTGTGTGTGTGTGTGCGCGCACGCGCATGGAGATATAGGTTTAATCACAGCCGCCATAGCCAGGCACGGAATGGGAATATGTAATGTAAATCCACCATCAAACTTCACATTTCAGTTTCCCCCTCAGGCGTACATGCAAAACACGAACACAGACAGAGACACAGACAGAGACAGAGACACAGACACAGACACACACACACAGACACACACACACACACACACACACACACGCACACATGCACACACGTACACAAGCACACACAGTCACACAAAGGCACTCCTACTACTACTACAGCAAACAACATAAATATAAGATGGGCTCCATCAAATCAAACTTTTTTGAATCAAACCTTTGTGAATGTGTGTGTGTGTGTGTGTGTGTGTGTGTGTGTGTGCGTGTGTGCGCGCTTGTGTGTGGATGTTTTCTCTCCGTCTGTGTCTGTGTGTGAGGGTGGAGTGAAGGTAATAGCGTTGGACGCCCACCTCCCGTAGCGAGCCGAGGAGGTTAGTCGGCGAGAGAGTGGAGTGGAGTGTGTTGTGGAGTCGGCGGGGGGATGGGGGGACGAGGGGGGTAGAAAGATGTATCCAGAAAGGAGGAGGAGGAGGAAGGACCCAGTCGTTTAAAAAACAAGGAGGCCGCGCAGTGGAGCAATTTCAGCAACGGTGGCTCCGGGCGCCAGCAGCTATGAGGGTGACAAATTGTCTTGATCAGTTGACCTCCTTAGAGGGCCCCGCCGGTGATGGGGAGTGGCAGTGGGGCCCGCTTTGCTTTGCCTCCTGCCGCTGACGTTCCAAGCGTAGTGGTACAATACCAGGCTCGAAACATGGGAAGAGGGCGTCGTTGGAGGACTCAATTATTATTCACGCATTTCAATCTTCAGTGTGTTTGACGGGGAAAAATACATATGTGGCGTGTCGGACTAACCTAAGCAACAATTGACAACTTTTCAGCTCATTCTAAGATTTATTGCATCGGTTATTGTCATTTATTTTTTCTATTTTTATACTTTTTTCATAATTATTGCCTATTTGTTGATGTTTTGAAACGTATCTATCTATCCATCTATCATCTATCCATCCATCCATCTATCGGTTTGTCTGTCTGTCTATCTATCTTTCCATCTTTTCATCTATCTTTCCATCTATCTATCTATCTATCTATCTATCTATCTATCTATCTATCTATCTATCTATCTATCTATCTATCTATCTATCTATCCATAGCCATCTATCCATCCATCCATCCATCTATCCATCTGTCTGTCTGTCTACCTTTCCATCTATCCATCTGTCTACCTTTTCATCTATCTATCCATCTATCTATCTATCTATCTATCTATCTATCTATCTATCTATCTGTCTATCTATCTATCTATCTATCTATCTATCTATCTATCTATTTATCTATATATATGCACAATGGGCAGTTGTGTTTAAAAGTCACGTGACAACACTGTCTGTCTCGGTCTTTAAAGATTGCACAGCATTGCGGAGAGCAGAGAGAAATCTTCTTATCAAGCCGCTCAGATATTATCAGCCCTGCTGTTAGCTTTCGATTAACAGGTGCTATGGATGCAATTTAGAATTGGCTTCTTTTAAATTATTGAGCAGATGAGAGATGAAACAAGGGGAGGGACGTGTCCATATACAGTATAACCACCCTTGTCTTTGTAGTCGTAATTTATTCAGTCTTGTTCAATCTGGTATAGTCATTAAGATCAGTGTCAGGACCATCTTGTGACTCACTTGTGGGACTTCTTGCCGTCAACGTCCCCGGGGCTCGCACCACAGTCGTGAGCCTGGATAATAAAGGTGTACTCCTTCTGCAGCTCACAGTCCACCAGGCCCCGGGCCCTCAACTGGCCTTCGCCGGACGTGCCGTTCAGCACCACAGCCTCGAACGGGGCATCCAACCCATGGATCTGGAAGGCGCAGATCTCCCCTGGAGACAAAGCAGAAGGGCGGAAGTGTCAGACGTTGGCGGGAATACAGATGGAAGAAAATACTGTGTGGAAACAACCCCACCACCACCACCACCACCGATGGAGACCAAGGGGCGCTAATGCCGGCTTCATGAATTAACAGCTAATTCTTAATCCATGCGTTACGGTTTGGATTTAGCAACAGGGGCGAGGCAGGGTCTCATTGGTAGAGTACGGAAAGGTCAAGGTTGTGCCCAACCCCCCCAACCGCCGCATGCCAAGCCCAGCCATTGCGCACATGTTCACTTATTCATTGACTCATTGCTCTGGTGAAAGACCGAAGGACGCTGCCACACCAGTCTCCTTTTCTCCCAAGACAATAGCCACCCTGGGAAAGAAATACACAAATAAGAACAATACGAAACCACGAGTGACAAATGATTGCGTCACACAGCGGCGGAACGGAAGAGCAACGGCTCAAAGTCACCCTAGTATAGAGAGAGGGAGAGAGAGGGAGGGAGAGAGCGAGAGAGAGAGCAAATCAATTATAAAACTTGTGCGGAGCTAGAGAGAAATTTGAAAAAAAAAAAAAAAAAAAAACACAGACAATACTGGAGCAGCTGACATTTATCAGCTGGTCTGATAAAGTGCCGTACATTCCGGAGTTGGGTGGAGGGGGGCGGGGGGTGGGGTTGGGATGGGCAGTGTTTTCCTCTCGCTCTCCTGTGCATTCACCGGCAAGGTTGGTTTGAAAAAGGAAAAAGAAAAACAGAAGAAAAAAAAATCACTTTGCGTGGCCTGCTGACACTCCTGACCTGCGACGGCTAATTGTGCTGATATCACTTAAACTAACAGCGAGGAGCTAAATTGGATTCCCAGGGAGCTTTGTGGGGCACATTGCTCCTGGTGAGTTCCGATAAGAGCAACTTTATCGCCCCACTGCCCACCCCCTTCCCCCACCGCAATAAAACACACACACACACACACACACACACACACACACACACACACACACACACACACACACACACACACACACACACAGACACACACACACACACACACACACACACACACACACACACACACACACACACACACAGTCTCCCTACCTCCCCTCCCCTATCTTCCAACTCCCTGGCCCCCTGTTGGGCGGAAGCCTTGAAATGCCAATTTGCCCGTGCTACACAGAAAATTATAAAGACAGAGAAAGAGAGAGAGAGAGAGAGAAAGAGAGAGAGAGAGCGAGCCATATAAGTCTGCACACTGTAAAGACTTCCATTGTATTGCCTTAACAATGACTTATCCCAGTTAAATGGACTCCCACTGTACAGAGAGGAGGGAGAAAGAGAGAGAGAGAGAGAGAGAGAGAGAGAGAGAGAGAGAGTGAAGTGAGGGTGGGGTGGGGACACGGAACAGCCATAAATCGGATTCAAGCAGTACCCAGACCGTACGCCGCCACTGCATTGATAGGTGGTGAGGGGCTGCATCCTTATCTCCCATCGCCATCACGACAGGGTTTGCAGGTAGATACAAAATGGGAAATCCATCCCCGGTGGAGAAAATAAAAACCCGAGCAGAAGACACAGGCATTAAAGCAGAACTACGTAAATGTTGGTATTTGGGATTTGACACCTCTACAGTTTCTGAGTGCAATTGTACTTTTACACCATTATTGTAGAACTCGGTCCGTGTCTGAAAATAATTTATTTACCGAAGACAAACATCAAGGATGTGACGTAGTGCTGTAAAGTGGAACGCCCTTTTCCCATGGTTTCGTACCTGAACACCAAAGGTATATAGTGCAAGAGCAGGCATTGGCGGGCGGCAGGGGCATTCTCCATAATACAAGTCAGTGTACCATCAGAATGATTTTGAAGCTTTTATATAAAGGTAAAAAAATGCTATATAGTGTTGCTTTAATAAGAAGAAGAAGAAGAAGAAGAAGAAGAAGAGTTCCATGGGCTGAAGCAGGCTAGCCGGGACTTCTCTCCCATTCAATTGTAGCTTGAGAGGTGGTGGTGGTGGTTGTGTGTGTGTGTGTGTGTGTGTGTGTGTGTGTGTGTGTGTGTGTGTGTGTGTGTGTGTGTGTGTGTGTGTGTGAGTGTGTGTGTGTGTGTGTGTGTGGGGGGGGGGGGGGGGTTCCAAGGTCAAAGTGAGCCGAGCAGACTGGAGGGCGGACCCCCCCACCAATAAACCTCAGGTGCGAAGCAGACGCTACGGTGTGGAGAAAGCTGTCTAAGGCTGCCGCCCTCCTGTCTCCTCTCCCGGGCCTGATAACTGCTCTCCCAGCAGACGAAAAGGGAGGCGATTTGTCGGGGGGTGGGGGGTGGAGGGGTGAGACTGTTGCGGGGGACTCACCAGAGGGATGGAACAGATGTTAGTGCGGCTGGCTGGCACTTGGCAGAGGCGGAGGGTCTCCCGAAATGGTAATTGCTGCGCTCAAGCTAAATACGAGTCCGCGTCACAGTTAGAAACCCTTCCGTGAGAGATTGGCTGTCGGGAGGAGAGATCCACTGGTATCTCTCGAGTCTTGGAGGAAACGGCCCTTCCGTACAACAGTTCCGACCGACGTAAACCAGCCCCACATGGCACACCCACCCCCGTGACAACAAGTTCATGGAGATCTGGCGTGCGAGCCCGCCACCAGGCTGTATTTGGGAGGACACAGCGCTCTACTATCGGCGGCTGCAGAGCTGCTTTCCTGGCACTGTGGCGGAGTCATTATCAAAAGCTGCCAGAGCGCGGGGGGGGTTGGATTGGATTGGGATTCATAGAAATAATGACGCACACGCACCAGGCGGAAAAACCACCTCAGCGCACAATCTACCGTCTAAATGGGGGGGCTTTTGATGGTGTTTGAGTGGGCGGAGGGCGGGGGTGGGGGCGGGGCGGAGGGAAGGTGGGGATGTCGGCCGGGACCCGGCGGAGAGCAGCGAGCGGGATGTGATGAGGAAGATGGGAGATGGGGAGATGAAAGACAAAGGGGGCGGAGACAAGGGTGGGGGGTGGGAGGTGGGGGCACAGCCTGACAAGAGCTCCCAGCTCTGGAGAGTGCCCGCCAAACACACACTCCCACACACACACACACACACACACACACACACACACACGTACACACACAAAAGCAACGCGCGTTTGGACGCTCGTGTTTACCACTCTAAACCTCGGCCATGCCAGTTGGGCGGCTCTAATCGGAGCTGACAAGCCTTTCATCCTCCTACTGCTGGAGCACACGTTGGAGAGGCCACGAGTAAATCTGATTATTGCGTATCACACTTTGACTTGTTTATGTTTTGTTTTTTGAAGCCCCCCCCCCCCCCCCCCACACACACACACACGCACACACACACAGAATCCAGAGCCAGACATGTAGGTTTATTTTTTTTCGGCCAGGGGAACTCCCGCTCGTGCTTACATTTTGTTTCCGCTCGCGATTAGCAGCAACATTTCTGGTTGTGTTGTGCGCACCGCGGGTTTAACCGCAGTCGTCGGGATTTCAGCCCGACTCCGCCAATTTAGATTTGGCAATGGAATTATCTCTTGTGTTATTCACCCGCAAATTCTCTCTCACATTTGATTTTTTTTCCACTGGGCACACACACACACACACACACACACACACACACACACAAGCTTTTGCAGGCCACAGATGCTCACACACGCACACATACACACACCAGCCCTCGCGGCTGCAGAGCAGAGATAGACTGTCAGCCTTAACTCTGCAGAGGGCTGAAATTGAAAATGCTGTAATTATGCTCTTCATGAAATTAGCCAGCCGAGAAAAAAACACAATTGAGAAACCGTCCGCACCGAAGATAAGGATTAATACTAATCAAGCCTGTGTGTTCAGACTGGAGTGTGTCAAACCTGGAGTGTTCGGCGTGTATGTGTGGGTTGTGAGTGTGTGTGTGTGTGTGTGTCGCGCCGGAGACCGCTGTGGGGGCGAGCGGTGGGGGTGGGGGGCTTTTAATTAAAAACACACTTCTTCAACAACGCGGAGGGGGGGCTCAGACATGATTTGCTCGACCTCGGGGTTGCTCATCAAGCGACCCCCATCCCCCACCCCTCTCCCTTCCCTCCTCCCATCTCCTCAACCTTAATTACATTAAAGGCTCCTCTCGCCGAGTTAATGACAACCCGCCGTCGCGCCAACTGAGTCAACAAACATCCACCCTCCACTCCCTCCCTTGCTCTCTCTCCCTTTTCTCTCCGACTATTTCTTTATCTGTTTAAGTGAGTGTGTGTGGGTGGGGGAGGGAGGCCGGAGCTACACCTGTCGATCAACTCCACATTTTATACGATTTAGGCTCATCGCGAGCTTGAAAGAGGGTTCTATGCTGGTCCACTCTCTCTCTCTCTCTCTCTCTCTCTCCCCCTTTCTCTCTCTCTCTCGCTCTCTCTTTTTTCACTTTGTCGCCAGGTATTTTTACTCTTGCCTGACAGCTGACAATTCCCTTTCCTCAAACGACGACGCGCTACTTTCAGCTTCCTCAGATCATACGACAAAACTGACACCGTTTCCTGTTTGTGTTTAGAAGAGAACAGGAAAGGAAGTATCAGTGATGGTTAGTAGTTATGGTGGACGGGGGTCAGGTCTCTTTAATTGCCTTCTCTACAGGCACTCCGCTGGGCAGCAAAGCACTATCAATACTATTTTGTCTCAGCACTTTGAAATGTCTGTTCTGTCAGTGCAGACACCCAACTCCCCCATGTCAATAAAGTTAATCACAAACATCAGTGGGCTCATGTCAATTCAGCCCCTTGCTGGAACGGTTACGAAAACACAGCGCAGCGTCAAAGCCGTCAATAACCGTCAAGCACTCAATCCGGGAAACGGCAAAGCAAACACAGCAAATGAATCAGCCGTTGATGTGACGGATACGTCTACCTGGCAACAATCCGCCCAGGTCTTTCGGAAGAAAAAAACGGGCGAAGGATAATCACATTACACAGCGGGGATATAAAATCAAAAGACATTTCTCAACACGGGGCAGGCAATCTAGTGCTGATACATCAGCCACTGTAGAGAACAATCAGAATCAGAATCATAATAGTCTTTATTGCCAAGTAAGTTTACACGAACAAGAAATTTGTCTTGGTGTTCGGTGCAAACATGAAACATAAATGAAAAAGTAAAATATAAGTAAAATATATAAGAATATGTAAAATAAGGCTGTTTTTTTTTTTTTGTTTTGTTTTTTTATAAAGCTGTACAGTTTGTGCAGGAATGTGCACAATGTTCAGTCTAAAGTGTAACAGTACAAGACACAAACATAGCAACCTCAAAGGGAAAACTCTGGTGTTTTTTGACCTAAACCTTATTTTTCGATCATTGGGATTTGATCTGATTGGTACCAGAACATTTTTTAACTGATCCAGCATTGAGAAAATAGCTCCAGCCGACAGCCGTGCAATGGAGCAATCGCGGTCGCCGAGAACGATGTCCAAAAGAGCAAGGTTTTTGGCTCTGACTGGCTCTGCCTAAGTGCCTAAAATTCCTCTTATTATGGAAAAACAAACCCATCAAGACCAATATTGGGTAGCAACAGTCCCCACTCTTTACAACATAGTATGTATGACATATATGTATGTCAGATTAAAAGCAATTTTGTGGATGCCATTGGTTAATTAACCTGCCAATGAATCTACCTTCCTATTCTTCTCTCGAAAAGCTGAATTTTAATGTAACATATCACCCTTTGAATGTTAATGTCTTTAATGCAATGAGACACTGGTTGTGCGTTACAACATTGCCATTCATCTGAAAACATTCGCTATGCACTGTGGAATTCATGGCCATTCAGGTCTCTGACAGGAATTTGATATGTTTGCTGTCATCTAGCCCTATCTTTCCATCTATCTTTCCCTTTTGCTGTATTGAATTCAGACTACAGAGCATAACTATGGTCTATATAAAAGAGCCACCTGCTCCCGTGGTGCTGACAAGGAACGGATACACATATACAGTAGAAAGGAAAATTGAAATTATTCTCGAGAAGCGTCTGCTGCATTCCAAGTGTACTTTGGAGAACGTTGGCTCTGTCCGACATTGAATAAACTCAGCCAACTTTGCATCGTGGGTAAGATAAATGCAAATACTGCTGCACAAATATTTTACCTCCATACAGACACGATGCAAAGAGAAAGGAAAGAATACGGCTGTGGGCTCGCTAAACGCTAACAAACCACCGGTAAAGCAATGACATTAAACACAGGGGAAAATCAATAGTTTCTATTTTCACACTTCTGTCCATGAAAATGGCTTCGGGGGGAAAAGCATGTGTCCTTGTCTGAGCGAGGCCAGTTAGAGTTCAATGTGTTCAAATATCCGTATCCAGAGTTTATGACCCTGTTAATGTCCCCGGGGGAAGCAGTTTTCGCCCGACGAGCCGTACAATGAAACAAACACTAATGTCCATCTGACCCTTCCTTTCGCCACGGGCACGGTCTATTACATGTCGGGTCAACAAAGCAGAACATTAAAATATTGGATTTCCGTGGGGGAATCTAGTATCCGCTATACATGGCGCGTGAGGGACGACGTCTGGGAGTCTTCTTGTATTCAGATACACACGGCTCCCCGATTACACCAGGGGAGTGAAGTACTATCACAGAGAGTTATCACACAGGGGAACAGCGTTTGATGGATGATAAAATTTGCACGGCATATAGAGCACGACTTGCAGTCAATCACATATAAACGTGCACATGTCAGCACTGGGGTCTGGCATTTATACCAGACCCCAGCAATGCCTAAGCAATGTGACTGAGAGAAAGCATTGCCAGCTGAAGTAACTACAGAGTTCCACAACACGACCGTGATCATTTCACAATATTGATCCACAGTATGTTTCCAAATTGACGGATCACTGTATGTTGTCCCTTGAGATCCTGATCCATTAAGATGGAGTCTATTCCTTAAGTTGTTATGCACATAGCTAATTTGTCGGGAATCGAATGCAGGGCACTGAAGACATTCAAACCGTGGTGCTGAAAACAGGTTTTTTGACTCAAGGATACAGAGAATGGATCCATGGATTGAGAGAAAGAGACGTCACGTCATCCCTATAATGTCAGTGGACTATGAAAAAGTGCCATTTACACGACGCCATTATGAAACAATTATCCCCACTCGAAATTACTGGGTGCGGCACTCTCCAAATACAGTCAGAGTGTGCCATTAAGCCATCAATCATCTCATTGCACAGCGGTCTGCTCTGGCGGCCGGGCCCAGCTGTTCACCATCATCACCACTGAGCGATACAGGCTCTGCTCCAGCACAACACCAACTACACAATGGGTGCAGAGCCGCCATTCAACCAAAATCTCGGCCAGGTCCTGTATTTCAACACGCAGGGCATTAAAGGCGAATGTTACAAGCAACTCCAACACTGACAAAACTGGCACTCGCTGAGCAAAATTAAAAAAAAGACGGAAGCTGAAATGCATCTAGAGTGCTCTTTTAGGGGTTCTTTAACGGCTGAAATTCGAGCTGCTTTGCTTTGCCGCTTGCTAACAAAAAGAACAAGGAGTAAGAAAACAATCAACCGTTTGCACTGTTTGTCCGCGCAGAAAATGAAAACAAAGAGTTGTATAGACAAAATAAATAGACTACAATATGGCTGATGTATTTTGATATTTGTGCTCACAAGATGCCCCCATTTTCCAATGACACCCAACCAATACGAACGCAGTGCAGTGAGTCAAAACGGGTGCTAGACGGATGAGCTCGCTGAGTAGCAGCTTGGTGCAGACTAGTAAAAGACTGCCCGAGGTGACAGGCGTACGATGGCTGCCGGCAGTGCTTACCTTCAGGGAGAGAGGGAGAGAGCAGAGGGGCAGAAGACGGCGGGAATAGAACACAGTCTCAGACTTCACCCAGAAGGGCCGATGTCTCAGAATAACTGCTGAGAAAATGTTTGACAATGGGTCAGTAGCGTGGTCCCCAGAGAGAGGACCAGTGAAAGATAACAAATTCCCCTCCTCAGTCCTGAGAAATTTTGTGGGAGACTGAGGAAACGCATTTACATGGGATGAGTAAAGACAAAGGGACAAGACAGATGAGCAGTGGAAGACTCAGTATCAACGGCCAAAGTTGATAGAGATTGAATGTTCCGTAGAAATGAGTTCCTTTTCCTTTTTCCCAAGAAACTGATGCGTATGTACAGAATTGATCTCACAAGTAATATTTTTAGAGCAGATTAAATGAATGCCATCAGTTTTGCCACTTAGGACATGACAGCTATATAATCACTTGGCAGCTCCAGTCATTTTGACATTTGTGACTCCAGAAGAACACTGTAGTCTTCCTATACGAGCCTGACTGAAACATGTATCCTACAAACGTTAGCTTCATCATGCTCCTGACCAATTTGCATTCACCTGCTTTCCTCATTTCCTGAATCACTTGGAACAAGGTGGCATTAGGCCTTGATTATGATGGAGACCACCACTCTCCAACCCTCGATGGGACTTTCACCCTCAAGTCGCTGATACTTTAATGATGTGACAGATTGTTAAGACTTAATGACAGCAGAGGAAGCCAAAAAACCAGCACCCACGCCCCTCACTCTGGATTGACAAACAGCCTCGAGATGTGAGTAGGCCCCATACAATTCAACACGGTGACACCCTGTCAACATGTATACCACGCAATCAGAAGGGCTGTCACAGGTTGCCATGAGCAAAGAATGAAATATTTGTGCATTTGCATGGGCTTTGTGGGTATAAAGTCCTTGTTAGCGACCTGACTCCCAATAGTTGAAGCCAGATGCAGGGAGAGCCTGGGGCGGCTATTTGCCATTGCAATGCTACAGCAAATATCAATGGCAATTGAGCTCCCACACACAGACGTAACTAATGTGCTTTGGGGTAAAGTACAATCTCCACTCTAATTGGATGGAAGTTTTGAATTCTGCACAGGGGCAAGTTGTGAAAAATGGTTCAACTTTTTCACTCAGGTCTTTCGGCACCGCTGAGCCACTATTGTTCAATGATACTGTTGAAATTGGGCCAGGGACCTGGGAGAGCAAAGGTAGAGTAGGTAGTATTGTGGCAAATGTGTGTGTGTGTGTGTGTGTGTGTGTGTGTGTGTGTGTGTGTGTGTGTGTGTGTGTGTGTGTGTGTGTGTGTGTGGTTGTGTGTGTGTGTGTGTGTGTGTGTGTGTGTGTGTGTGTGTGTGTGTGTGAGAGATGTAACTCAGGTAACAGGGGAGAAGATGAATTGTAGGTTATCATGGAATCACAGATACACCTTGATGCTCTATGGACACGACTTCACGCTATGCCTTCATCTGTGTCTGGACTCCCCTCCCCTCAGTAGATGTTTAGATCTATGGGTGTTTCTGCGTCGATGAGCTCCATAGCTGTTCTTTTTTTCACCCCTATGTCTCACTTCTGTTTGTTCAAAACCTCCTTAAGCATTACATTGGCATTTTTAAAATGCAGTTCCTTATTGTGTGTCAACCCCAGAATTGTAATCACAGGCTGATGTTTCTTCACCCATTTAGCTGTGCTGAATATCTGCATTTGGTCAAACGTAGCTGGAAAATAAACTGCTAAATATTTGTCCGCTGCAATTTCTTTCTATATTTCTATCTATATCCTGATGCAATATATGAAGTTGTATTATGAGCATGCTCTTAATTACATAAACCGCCTGAGGGAGTTGCTGCTGTAGAGAGGGAGCAATTCACTTTCATATTCACATGCTAATGCTTGGGATCTGTTGCCGGGAAACCAGATGAATCTGCACCTCATGTTTCAGTTGCTCTGCAGAATAAGTCCGGCCACCCTCCCATTCAAACAGATTTCCACCCGACCTTGGCAGGGTCGGGCCAATCACAACTGTTTATTTAATATTGGGTGGGTTTGATACGATGACGTAAGAGGAGTGCTGCTGAATCCGCTATCACAACAGTATTAAAAAAACTGGACGGTATATTTTCTCTAAAAAGCTTTTGTTGATAAGAAAGATGTATTTTCCGTACTTCCAACAGAATTTGGTAAAAGTTTCATTTACCAACTCACTTGCTCAGCGCTACATCCCACATTGTGTTGCTCTAATTGGTTGTAGGTCTACCCAATTGTGTCGAGAGACATTTTGGTCTGCGCCCGCTGGTAGCGCCCCTTGGATAGACGGCCGTGGTAGTCTAATTCAGGCCATTGCGTCACAGGCTATCTGCGTCCCTGCGATCTTCTTTGCAATGACGAGAGGCTGGATGGCGTTAAAAACACCGGATAAATCAAAGACTGTCTCTCTGGTGTGGGTCTGGAATGCAAATTGCAGGGTGTCAAGATGGTCCTTCACCACTGGCCTGAGGAGCAGCATAAAATCCTCTAAGAGGGATTCATGATTTGCGCTGTCAGTTATACAAGTGTCTGATAGTTTCTATATTGTTATCTCACTTAGAAATACACATGTGTACTATTGTGTGATTGAAGCACGATACCCAATTAACTGGTGTCGTCTGCATCATTGCTCTGCGTCTATATTCACCTCAAACTATTAAATTCCATTCAATCAGTGTTTCTGGTTCAGAAAAATCCACAGTAAGATTGTATAAGGATTTGCCACGATCTAAAGTGCATTTAATGCAGTCTCAAAACAAAATTGTGACAATTGATAATAATATCCCCTGCCCAATCACAATCCAGCATCTTCCCGTGTTCATACTACTCCCCACCTGCCATATATTGCCATCGTTTCTATCTTGTTCTAAAATTTGTTTGCCCATCTTTTTGTTCTGTGTTACCGTTACTGCTCCTCCGATCCCTGGCAAAGGAACCGAGCTGGAGGAACCCCACCCCTCCACAGTCACTCTCAAATTATAATATCCCACTATTAAAAGCACAGGCAGCAAGCCGGGAAAGGCACAATACCAACTGAAAGGTGATTAAAGTTGCCAACAAAAAGAAGGCTTTTTTTGTCCCTCTAACCGCTTTGAGCTCTTTTGTGATTGAAAAGCCTCTTGTTAGATCTGGGAACACATTTTCCAGTGCGTCACTTCTCAAGCAACTTCTCCACTTTCCAAGAAGGCTGAATACCCATGTAGACCGTGGCGGGTCAACTTTTTTCCTGAACAAATGCTGAGACACCAGGCAAGTGTTTTTTTTTTCTCCATTCCAATCTGAAGCGAAATAATCGGATTAGCTCATAGACATCAAAACATTGGCTAATGTTTGCCATGGACGTAATCATAGCTGCTTGTCATAAATTGTTCCTACATTGTCGTACATATGGATATTTAATTAAGACCAACCATGTCGAATGCTTCATACATACTAGTGTCTCTTCTTAGTACCACATAACAGAAGAAAACAAGGATCATCTACAAATGAGCACAATTTCCTTTAACCTTGGCTCTTTTCAAAACACATAAAACACAAACGTAGTCTGACATTTAGCACGCTGCAAGCTGGTTTACCTGTCAAGCATACAAAACACTAACAAAGACGACCGCTTTGAAGTGCATATTCTTTCAGTGCGTTAGTTGGAAGGAGCAATTTGAAACCCATAATGATGCAATTATCTGAAATTATCTCAGTGAGAGGAACCCCTTCCGGCCAAAAATGAGACTGGTGACTAGAAAAACAAAGTGCGTACTGGCCGGCCAAATGACCAGGCCATTTTCCACACTATGCACTTAGTACCATTACAAAGGCTTGTATCTACAAAATAAAGCCAATTACTGTTGTGTTATTTTGAAGGGTAGTGAGGTGTTTTCAACAGCCAGCCACTGTTCAAAAGAGAAGGAAAAGCCGGCCACATTGAGACCTGGATTTTTTGGGCCATATTAGCTCAATTACCTTGCTCAGTTGCAACCTGGCTCAATTACCTTGTGAGGTTGCCGCCCACTGTGGGTAATGACAAAACTAAATGGACATGCTGCTTTTCAGATATTGTTTCTCATGTTTTTCTTGATCCTGTAATTTTATATTGCCTTTCAACAGAAGATGTCCTGGCTCATGCAGCTAATTTAACCATGAAAGCTGCAGAAAGATCAGGTTTCTTTGTACGAATACTTGAATACTATGTAAGTATACTTATACATTTGTTGTTGAATTAGAAATACACATAGGAAGGAAAAATAAATACTTGCTTGGACAATTTCCACCACTTTTTCAGTTTTTATTTGTCATTGTCAAACTTCCCTTGCTGCGGGTCACATTACATCGGCAACAATAATCTTTGTGTTCGTCAATGCGTGGTGAATATCGCTGTGCAGTCAGGTACAACAAACAACAATATATAAGTAATGTAAGGCCAAAGAGAAGGTTTATGGATGTGGTGAGTGAGGACATGCAGGCAGTTGGTGTAAGGGAGGAAGATGACCGAGAACACAAGGTATTGGAGGCAGATGGTCCGCTGTGGCAACCCCTAACGGGAGCAGCCGAAAGGGAGAAGAGGAGGAGATAACACATCAACAGTGCATTTACATGCGCACTAAAGTTCTGACTTTATTTGCAGCTGTTGCAACTGTCATGTAAACACTGTATTCATAACATCTGATTTAAAAAAACAAAGCCTGGAGTGATGATGATGATCCAACGATTATTCATGCACAATCAGATGGAACGGCTGAATATTCCGAAATTTAGAATTTACACATAACTTCCTCCGTTCGACTTAAACTTCCATTTAATATGTTGACTGATGAGTCATATCATATCATCAGCAATTTCGATAGGAACAAATGAGGCCTTGTTATATGAGCAGGGACCCTAAAGTGATGGTCTGATGGCAGAAGTTATAAGTTCCCCCTCATGGCATGGCATTTGCCTCTCTATTAACCTGATTATTATAAATATTCATTAGCTCGGCCTGATTCACCCCTACAGTCTTGCTCGCCATTTCCACAAGGTTTGCAAGCCTGCTCTTATTGCACAGCCCAAGGTTGCAATTCCAAGGTAAAACGGATTCAATAACTTCGATAAAATAACGGTCGCAAAAGACAAGCAGTAAAAGGTCTCGGCATCTGCATTGGGTTCCGAGCACAATTTGTTACGCCCAGACACTTGTAATTCTCCCCATTAACAGTTAACAGTTAGTTGGTAACTACATTAAGTATCCCTAAAACTTATGATCACATCTTGTGTTTCAATTACAGGTACCCCTCACTTAACGACCGAGTTCCATTCCTAGGACCAGGTCGTTAAGCGAATCGGTCACTAAGCGAGGACCCGTGTTATTTCACGAGACTGAGACTGAGAACGGTGATGAGATGAGATGCTTGACGCTGAGACGACGAAAATTGTACGCAGCGTACAATGCCGACTGGTCAGAGAGCTGAGGTCTGAACGGTCGTTAAACAAGCAGGTCGTTAAGTGAGGAGTACCTGTACATTCAAATCAAGGATTGAGGATCCAGTATTGAGCCAATGATTATACAAATCATCATAAATTCAAAAGGAGGAACCCCTTTCCCTGTTTTAAAAGTCCAGGAAATACTTTCAATAAAAAGCCTTGGCTGGGTCATAGAACCCTTAAGAATCGATGCTTCAACACAAGATTGAGCAACCCCTCCCTCTTACTGCACGGCAAATGGAATCCAAATCAAATCATGAAAAGCAGCGAAATCACCATGAAGAATCCCAATGAGGAACCTACGAGTAACCTATAGGGAACCTATGAGGAGAGCTGTAGGCTCCTCCAATATCAGCTTGGCCCCAGTTTGCCACTGACCTTTTCAAAACACAAATCACGATTGTACATTGTGGCGTGAGGGGAGATGAGCGACGGGAAATGTGATAGACATGGAGAAGAAATACAATTACCATGTCTCTGAGTTCCCAGAACTCTATAACACAATGTTCACAAAATCCCAAAAAAGGGATTCACTTCTCCTGCTCTCTACTTTCCCAAAGGCGTCCACGATGGCATATCTACTTGATTGCTTGTCAGGTGTAGGAGTCTGCTGCTGCGTGCCAGCGCCGTGGCTCCTGTCAGCGTATGGATAGCTGGATGACCAAATACGTCTGGTCGAGTGCTCGTTTGAATTTGGAATGCTCACAGATATTCCTATCGCGCTTTGTGCCAATGATTAAACGAAGGGCGCGTTTTCATCTTTTCCCTTAACCCGTTAACGCGTGATATGCAATTTCCGATAATCAAATCTCCAATAAAGTGCATTTGTACCGTCTGCCAACGGTTTATCTGAATTTAAAAAACTGTAGTGATTTCCCCCGGCGTTCTTGTTCTCCACGCAAGCATGTCATTGTCCTTAAGTTCTTTCTGCCAAGATCCGCGCTTCGTCTCGGCCTCTTTCATCTCCGCCGTCGGCTCCTTTTTGGCTTCTCTTTCACTCTGCGTAAACATTACCTTCCACGAAGGCTGTTCTCTCTTTTTTTTTTTTTTTTTTTTTTAATAATCAGACCCCTTCAAACCTTTGGAAACCCAGGGCTTATTGGAAAAATATTGTTTCCTCTTTGTTTCGGGGCGACAGTCAGTACGAAAGGAAACATAACTACCCATCTTTGTTGGATGACAAAACAATGCACACAAAAAGCAGCCCTGCAGAGAACAGCACATAATACAAAATCTAAATTTGACTTGAAACCAAAGCTAAACTGAATCAGGCACTTTGCAAGGCATCTGGATGCTTCCTCTGTTTGTTTCCGCCCCATTCAATCTCTGTATCAACCATTTTAAATTAGTTTATAATACCATTATGAATCAGAAACCAAGTCTTGCGTGTAAGCAATGTTCACACAAAATGTACACAGGCTCAGAATCAGCAAAGTTACTTTTAAAAGTTGACTAGATGCCGCCGAGGAAAGAGATTATCTCGTGGAATGTGTTGCATATTTTCTCAAAATATCTAAGCATGATAGTGTGAAATGGGATGAGAAACAGATTTTTTTTTTATTTTGGGGGGGGTGGGGGGGATACAAGTATAAATCCCCCATCTCTTTTCAAAAATTGGCAACGAGAGACAACTTGTCCAACGTGGGGCCGTCCTGACCGCAACTCGCTCATTTTCAACTCGTCTTTCCACTGCGTTTCCCTCCAACACACACAGATACAAACTCGCGTGCACACACACACACACACACACACACACACACACACACACACACACACACACACACACACACACACACACACACACACACACACAGAGTTCCCATTCTTGAGCATTTTCCGCCAGCTAGCTAATTAGCTTTAGCACTTTTACAATCCCTACATTAACCATAACGCAGCTTGCCAGCACGCAACATTAGGTCCAGATTAGTTGGTGTCAGCTCCTCTGGGAACAAGTTAAACCCAAACCACAGCACCTGCACAAATCCAAATAGTGCTAATGCCAAAAAAAGCAATATGAAATAAAGTACAATCAACCACTGACCCAAGCAAAAACAGAGAATATATATATATATATATATATATATATATATATATCGAAGGGAATAAGTACATAAGTGAAGGGCTGAGTTTCACCTACAGTAGGAGCAAAAGTGGGGAAAAACCATTCAAATGGTACGAAGCACTGAATTGGAAGAGAATAACAGCGGCAATCTTCTGCACACATTGGTTGTTTAATAGAACAGAGAAAGGCTGATGTCCGGCTTTTCGCTTCTGATCACGATTGCAATCATGATTAACCCGTTGTGGTTTATTTTTACATACATGAGCAGGGAGCTCAGCTATTCACTCAAACCACCGTATGTATTCTGTTATTGAGCATTCCCAGTTTGAAGGTTAAAGTTGGTTTTTAGTCTCTAGAACCCACAATCCAATTGCATATTCTGAAACAGTAGGTCTCTTATCAAGCTTGCCCACCCAGTGGACATTATTGTGTTGGCCGATAAATGATAAAAACATGAGAAACACGTGCATGCACTATGCATGGCAATACAATTCCACCGCGGCCATGTTGTTGTGTTTCCATGGATTTTAAATCTACCTTTCACCCGAGGACTGGGAGATGCTTGGATGAGATCATATAATAACAGTTATGTGAACGTTGGGCCAGTCAGCACAAATGTCGCTCTCAGAGATTTCATATTCCTTGGAGATATTATTTCTCTATTATCAAGCCAGGCAATTGCCAGGGGTTTCACATTTCTCCCCCTCCACTTTGGTGTATATATTTGTGTGCATACTTTTATGACTGTCAATCTTGCTTCAGCTACGCCATGCAAGTGTATGTGTGTGACTTCCAGAGAGGGTGTGTGTGCAGCTTGTCCCTATTGACCATTTGCCGGCTGAGAGGAGCGAGAGTGCGCAGGGATTTTTTGTAAACCTGGACGTCCGCTGTCACGGCGATGAGACCAGCACAAAGATGGCGGTGGTGTGCTAAATGTCAGGGTGTCAGCGAGCGACGGGGACTAAATGTGACGCGGGGGGTTGGGGTGGGGGCTTCTGCCTTACAGCATTATATGGACATGACAACGCCAAGCTTGTGGTTTAATGCTTGTATCAAGAGTAATATGGCACTTGCAGGCCAGGCCCAGTCCTAGGACGAAGTGACTGAGGGGGCAGTTGAAAATGGCGAGGGGTCAAGTCCTTTTATAGATATGAGGGGGGATCACAATTAGGGAATAGATCTAAAACCAAAACGCTGTTTTTATTTGCTTTGTTTGGAGAAAAAAAACGCTCTGATCGCGCTGCGGAGCTGCAGACTCGCACTCGCATTGCTCGCACAAGCAGAGATGTTCTCGAGTGCTGTGGAAAGACAGAATTAAGATGCGTGCACGGCTGTTTGAGGTTTGTGAAGATCTCATTTGCGCTCGCATATTTTGGCACTGATATGCCGTCATAAGATCCCTTATGGAAAAATCCGCGCCCACCTTCTCCCGGCCTGGTGGCAAATGCCCTGCCCGCAGTCCGCAGCCCAGTGGTTGGGAACCTCTGTGATAGGGTACATGAAACTTAAAATGGGGAGGCCGAAAATACTTACACACACACACACACACACACACACACACACACACAAACACACACACACACACACACACAAATTGGTAATAATATTGCCAATTTACTGTTAAGCATCATCCTTCCTATCTTCCTATCTATCCATTTGTTATACATATTATGTATAACAATTCCAGACATAGTATGATGTCTATGGGGTCATCTGTGTGTGTGTGTGTGTGGGGGGGGGGGTGATGGGGGATTTAAACTTGTACCCCCCCCCTAAATTTTATTTTGAGTGCAAAATAAAATATAGTAAAGGTACGTACAGGGAGTTACATTTGCTCTTTTTGGAGATTCGGCTCTTTACAAATGATTCAGTGAAAAGATAACTCTTTTGTTTGTTTGATGCAGTTGGCATACTTGTTGGTGTGCCTGGTTGAAGGTACAGAGTTACGAAAACGTGGAGTTTGGTGGAGTGACTCCCGACTCCTGAATCATTTAAAAGACGTGTTCATCATTATTGCAGGGAGAAGAATAATAATTCTTTATACACTCTATTCTTTATTCACTTTATTTATTCTATTCTACCTATTTAATCCTCCCTGTTCATTTTCACACACACACACACACACACACACACACACACACACACACACACACACACACACACACACACACACACACACACACACACACACACACACGCACACGCACGCACACACAGACAGCTCTGTAAGTGTTTGCCTGTCGATAACAAAGACATTTCGGGAGCAGCTTTGTGCCCTAACTCCAGATAGCAGAGTCCATGAATGGCAAAATGTGCTCAAACCGCTTCTTGTTTTCTAAATAGGCACATAGACACACAGATACACACACAAAAATTGACTGCAGAAAATGTTGCAAAAATAGCATGAGCGGAAAACTACCTCCTACATTCCTCTCAGCATCCGTAGGACAATAAAGAGTACTTTTTCATTCAAAGAACACATTCGGCAAAGGCCAAAAGGATTAAGCGCAAAGCTTCCACTGACGGCTGGAATGCATTAATAACTGGGAGAAAAAGGTGTGAACCAACGCTTCTATATTGCATCTTTAATGAAACCTTGATTTAACTTACATCTACATAATTATGGGATGTTTGGTGAAGGTGGAATTGTGGGCAGCTCCAGGCTGCATTAGCAGCCTTCAACTGAGCGGCATCATTGTGCTTCCCAAATCCACATTCTCTCTCCCGCCCGCAAACCCACACACACAATGACACTGGCTGATCTGAATGCTGTCGCCCGCATACATAATGGTTACACTCCTGAGTAACCTTCCCAAGATGACTGTTTAAAAATAATCAAAATTGTTATTTTTCAACGCGCTCAGGCCTTGATACAACGGGACGGCAACGATGAAAAACAGAAATGTCTCTTTCCCCCTCTCTCTGAGAAGTAGGCAAAGAGGTTAGAGCTGCTGAAAACAAATGGATGGAAAAATAAATAGGCCGAACAAGATTTGCGAGAGGACACCTCATATTTCTTATCCTAAGTTCCCCCTGCCTCAAAACTTGCTTGAGAACTAGAGACAGTAAATGGAATGATTGAGAAAGAGAAAGAGAGAAAGAGAGGGAGACCAAATCTCAATAACCAATTTGGCTAAAAGTGATCCGGAAAGGCTGGGAGACATAAAGTGGAATGAATTGAGTTTTGTGTGGGGAGCCGGCGCCAGACGAGGAGAAAAGAAAGCCTCCACCACACTGAACATGGTGGCGGTGATTGAGCAAATCAAGAAAGAAAGAAGAGGAGGAGAGAGGTTGAGTGAGTAAGTTAAAGGCAGCGAGAGAGAGATGAGTGAGAGAGATGGGAGTGGATTTACGGTCTAATTTGGGCCTCTCTCGGCGCGCTCTTATTACATTAGGAGCCGAGTGAGAAAAACACAGTGCCAGCGGACTGACCTTCTCTGACTCCGTTTCATTCCGCTGGATGGTGCGAATAATCTGATCTGGATCACAACTCGCTCCCCACGGGGGAGGGGTTGTTTAAGGTAGACCTCGTTACTTACCGCAACAAGAAAGGTTAAGGAAAATTGGAAATTTCAAAAAGTGTATACGCAAATGACCTAAATTCAAAGTTCTGACGGACAACTCTGAGATTTACTTTGAAATGATCTGGGCTTGTCTGGGCTGTACTGCTCATCACTCCTGGTGAAGTGTACAGCAAACATAGTCATACTTAGTGAGTTAGAAATATAGGAGTGATGAGCAGGTAGGGCAGGAGGAATTGGCGCCTTAAATAGGCCAGCCCATAAGGACACGTGTAGCACGGTCAAGTTGTCTTGACAGAACTAGCTCCACAAGTAACGCTTCATTAGTGGTTGGTTGAGTGGCAATAAAAGGGTTAGCGCTGCTTACTGTGAGTGTCCTTTTTGTGATTCTGTGCCTGCCCTTCAAGCTCAGTACGGACTGAGCTTGAAGGGCAGGAAAGAAATAAAAAGACCTCCTCTGCGGCGTTTCCCCACTACCTGCCTTGTCCCTCCAAATAGGGGTTCCACAATGGAGAGGAGCTGGAGCTCAGGCCCTCTGCATGAAGACGGGGGCAAGGCCGAGACCCCAGCTGGTCGAGAAGATTGAGAGAGATAGGAATGAGAAATTTGCCGCTATTCCCGTATAGTCTCGTACCGTCCCGACGACATTGGATTGAAATACACTATATCTAGATCTGTATTACACTTTAAAATCTTGGAGAATACCCACACCTACTGCAGAGAAAAAAATGTTGCCGTGTTGATTAATTATTGCTCAATTCATCAATTTGATTAGAGTTTTAAACAACAAAAATACAGCAAATGTTCTTGTGTTTGTCAGGGTATTTTCACGGTCAAGTAGACAGTCTCTCGCCAGTTTTGTTTTAACGGCGTGTTAAAATTTTCCTAATAGTCTTCACTTTGATGGCAATGCGATGTGGGTGTACTTTGATTCTGACAGTTGCATTCATAAATTTACAAAAAAGGATGTGCCATGTACCAGAACACCATGTAATAACAACTGTTCAAATGCAATTTCTACCAATTTGTCTTTGAGATTGTGGAATGGAAAAATAAAATAAATTGTTAACACATGAAACAATGTTTACTGAGACACAGAAATTGTTAGGGTCTACAAAATACATCTGAAGGGATCTTATTGTACAGAGAGTTTAATATTATGAGCAAAGACACATGGCCTGGTTCTGAATGCTAATGGGATATTGGAGCCTGGTGAAAATAAACCGCACCAATTTCTAAATACTGCGCTCAATAAAATGATTTGCTGCAAGTAAGACATTTAATGTAGAGTGAGTTGAAAATAAATTACCTATCCTTAAATTTTTCACAAATAAAAATTAGATAAGTCGAGAAATAACATAAAAATAAATTGAAATAATAACAATAAAAAAATTTTAAAAAAAGACTAAATAAAAACAAATACAGTAAAATGTACATTAAAAACTCAATTCAGTTCTATCGTGTAAAATAAAACCAACCGTTCTGGAACATCTCGTTAACTGATCCAACAGGATCCCCACCAGATCCCACACCGTTGCGGCTCTCTGCCAGCGAATCAATGCCTGCACAATTAGTGTCTCTCTAATTGGGAGCCATTGTTGAGAGTGTGGGCCGCGGCAGTTCATTCGTCAATATGGAATTAACAGCCAGCCACTTAGCATGGGATTGCCATCATTGAGTTCATTTGTATTGGAATCAATTCATGTGCGTCGCCGGCTGCTATTGTGCCTTGAAGGTGCACATGGGACTCCCCAAGTGTGTACAAGAGGAATCCATCAGTCTTGTCATCGTTCATGCATCCAGAGAAAGACGAAGAGAGAGAGAGCGAGAGGGAGGATGAAATCCAGGGTAAGACAGCAAGGTAAGGGAATGAGACACTCAAACAAAGACAGAGGCGGACAAAGGCAAACACAGAGCAAGAGTCACTTATCGCAAATCAAACAGAGTAAATGAAAGGAGCGGGGCAAATCAAACAGCTTCTCTGGACCACCTCTGTAATGTTCAGCAACTAATAAAATATCCCAATCCAAGAACCTAAAATTCACATCCCGCCTGCCCACAGCTCAGGCACAGACACAGACACAGGCAGGAGACATTTGAAATTCCAAGGAGTGCTGTCATCATCTCAAATGCATCATTATGAATGATGGGGGATCTGTCGGTCCTCCACCCCGGCGTCCCTCGCATCCCCTCCGCCTGACTTCTTCCGCATGGTCTCCTCACACAGACACACAACACACACACACACACACACACACAACACACACACAGGACAAAGAGAAAATTCTCTCTCTCTCTCTCTCTCTCTCTCTCTCTCTCTCTCTCTCTCTCTCTCTCTCTCTCTCTCTTGCACCTGGGAGATAATTTAAATGTGCTGGGTGGCGATGCGGCACCCGTTTTCATCCTAAATGTCAACCTTAGTGGGAAACAGCCTCAAATTATAGAGCGCCTGCAGACACATCACAGATGGACGGGGTGCGCGCGGGGGGGGGGGTTCCGCACCGAACAAAGTCCCAACCAGATTAAAGAAATTATGAAATAAATGAAACCCTTTAACCAGCTCATGAAAGGAGGTGTTCATAGGAGGGAGTGTATTCCCCACACACACATTACGCTTGTTAAACAACATTAGACGAGCGCGACCTTGATTTATGTTTACGATTCCCTAGTTAATATTTTAAGCAAAACCTTGTCAGGCTGCGGTTTTGTGCAGATTGTAACATTCGTCTGCGCCTGCATTGTTTGCACCCCCCCCGCCAGAACCGGCGGCATTGAAAGGTAGTCGGGAAGACGAGCCTTGAAGAGAGATAAAAGGCAGCGCTTGATCATCAGAGGCATGAGCTGGGTAGAACAGCATACATAGAAAAGATGCACACACAGTAGGCTGTATGCTGACAGAAAAATGTGGTGAAGGAAACCTTGACAGCAATGATACACATGGAACAACTGTGAGGACTTTAGGCCTGTGGGTAGACCAGCCGACATTTGATTTCAATCACCGGGGACAGAAGGAGTGAGTATAAGCGTTCCCGCGGAAGCAGGATTTAAGGTAAGATTGACAAATTGACTCGGGCCGGCTGCTGAAACGCCCCGCTGTGAGTGACAGTACGGTTTTGGGACTGACACGGCGCCACGCCCCCAGTCAACCCGCTACGACTCTGTCGCTGACAGGCTCCTTTGAAGGGAGGCGGGTAAAGGTGCCGACCGGGACAGTAGGACTTTAAGTTCCAAAAATCCATTAGCGCCGGTGAGCGAAAAGCTTTATCTCAGGCCACATCCCCCTTGACAAAAAACATCTCAGCTTGAAATCATAGTGGTCCTTGCTTCATTCACTTGCACTTTACTTTACTTTGCTTCCCCGTCTCTTCAATGACACATCGCAAACCCGAATGTGAAATATTTGTGAGTTTGAAGGAAAAAAAAAAATTGGAACACCCAGGGCCAGATTATGGGTTTTGTTGAATGTGGAAATTGTTCGCTCGCTCGCCGTATCTAACGGCAACACCACCTCTTCTGCATCAGACCTTGTTTGGCTATGAAGTTTATTCCTAATTTCTCTCTGTCTCGAGGAGAAAAATTCATACATTGTTGATATATTATTGATCGAGAGCCAATCGGCGATGGTGAATTTAGCAAGATACTACTACTACTGGATAGATAGATAGATAGATAGATAGATAGATAGATAGATAGATAGATAGATAGATAGATAGATAGATAGATAGATAGATAGATAGGCAAGAACAATAAAGACATAGAAACATGGATAGAAATAGAAAATAATGGCAATATGAAATAAACAAGTAACACAAGAAAAAAATTAAATAAACAATACGAGGAAAAAAAATGGCAATATAGAATATACCTAAAAAATGACATATCCAATAAGCCAAATAAAGAACAATAATACAATTAACAAAAAAACAAAGCGTCTTGAAGGAACAGTATCAAACGTAAATAAATAAAAAGAAAAACTTTGATATCATATCGAACAAGCACAACAGATTATTTTCTGTTGTGATGGAAAGGGTGAGGCGGCCTCAGGAAGAAGGCTTATGTAAACCCTGGTGCACAATATATATATATATATATATATATATATATATATATATATTTATATACACACCCAGAATGTATAATATGTATAAACTGTATACAGCATACAATATATACAGTATATATAGACGCAAACCTCCCCGCGTCCAGACCGGCCAGTGCTGGCTCAGCTCCAGGCTCGGTCAGTTGTGAGAGACGTGAGCTCACACTGGGTAAATTACAGCTCATGGCTAAAACACTTACACCATCCATCATAACAACACAATGACTGCTTTTATCCCACGGGCTACTGAAACACATGCAGAGACGTGTACTCAAAAACAGGGAAAAACACACACACACACCCAAACACACAAAACCATGCCTTTGGGCCATAATTTAGCAAACAGTATTGATTGGACCACTGTAATTAACACATGCTCCTCCAGGGAAAATATCCCTGCTGATGAATCACTTCTAGGAGGTAAAAAAAAAAAAAAAAAAAAAAAAAAGTGGTGCTTGTTCGTCACCATAAGTGTCCACGTGTGGATCTAGTGTATCGGCGATCGGGGGCCATTAAGGTTTAAAGACTGATAGTCGGGCCCCAGGGCCTGAGCTGCAAACTATAAGTGTCATGGTGGGATGACTAGGATTGACCCACGACGCCCCAAGGCCATCACTTTGCTATAGACAGCGCTCCCCACCCCATGGGAGAGTGTGTGTGCATGTATAATATGAATGTATAATGTATAAATGTAATATATCAGGAGTAGAAAAACAACATTAAGTCAATATGGATGGATGACCCTGAAGAAAAGGGAACTATCATCAACTATGATGAAAAAGTACCCACTGTTCTACAACAAAAACACAGTTTAAGATCTGGGGAGTGTTTCTTTAATGTTTTTGTATTCACGATGGTAACAGACAGAATATAATTTTATGGGCTGTTGTCTGAGACTTCCCTCTGCACGTGAGCTGAGCAAATGGGCAGTTTGTCTTGTCAAGCTTTCGCCACTGGGACAACAATGTATTTGCTTGACAAAAAAAAACAACACAAACATTTGGAAAGGAACATGTGACAAGGATTTGAATGAGTCAATCCCGCTAAGACTTCAACAACAAAATGGCTGCAACGTTTGCTTCATCTCTTGGATTGATCAAGAGCAAACTAAGAGGTTTCACACGCTGCGGGCCGACGCTTTGGTGCGATGGTGCCGACAGCTGGGCGGCAGATACCTGAAGAAGACCTGTTCGGTTGGAACCTCATACGAATATGATTTGCAATAAATTCTCGGGAACAGAAGTAGTGTGTGTGTGTCTGTGTGTGTTGCATTGTCCCCATTTGTCATGTTTCTCTGCAGATTTGTACTGGCGATGGTGAAAAACCTGACGACCTTGAGCGGCTGGTTGCACAATATATACTCCAAGCTCCGAGGCGTTTCAGTGGCTTCACCGCTAACAAAACTGCATCAGAAACCCTTTGACATGATGTTTCCCAAATGCAGACGACGCATATCAAGACCTCCACAGCACCTGCTCAATATAAATAACAGACCTCACACGCGTGTCCTTCATTTTATAGCTTTCTGTGTCATTTTCCTCTCAGATGCTGCCCCGTGCCACGTCCCCTCCCTTCAATAATGATGAAAAAGTGGTTGGGGAAAGTGAATCCTAACTCTTGACTGGGCAATTTCATTACGTCCAGTCCAACTTTATTTTATTGCAAGTACCAGAATCCAATTACCTGGCTAATTCAATCAGCCAATCTTTTATTAGCCAATTCATTTTTTTTTTTCTGTCACAGGTTTTAAGCCTCGCTGTCCTGCGGCATGTCTCCGACAGATTGCGCAACCCACGCAGGGTGGAGAGCAAAAGGGGAGAAGGCTTCTATTTTTCGGGGGCTGTGGTGAGTTCTAAAGGTCAAGAAGAAAATTGAGGTTAGAATAATATATGCCATCAATTTGCACTTCCTTTTCACTTACCCGAAGCTGTTGTCTATCTTCTCAGACAGCTTTAGGTGCCATTCTTTTGATGGAATATCATTTTTTTTGACAGGGCCGGGGGATGGCTTCCGCCATGATCTGCCCCGTGCCCAAGGACCAAAAGAATAATGGCTGATCCAGGTGATTTGTATTTACACGTGTTGGAATTTATTTTCTCAGTTTGCTGGGTTTTGAAGAATGACCAAAGAGCAAGCATTGACTTACAATAGCACGGCGGTGACGTCTGTTTGACCTTGAACGATTAGAATAGACGAAAGGAGCTCGGCGCAATGACTGTGAAATGGGTTTTATTAGAGGGTACGTCAAGAGGCAATCTGAAAGGCAGAAGCTATGTGCCGTTTATTTAATATTCAGAACCCTGAAAGGGTCCTTCATCAAGCAAGATCCTATTCTAAGTTGTTACTTTGGGCTAACCACTCCAATATCAAAAACACATAATGAAAAAAAAATACATAAATACTGTATATCTATCTCTCTCTCGATATATATATATATAGATATATATACAGTTTATATAAAAAAGAAAAAGGAAAGTTAAAATAGATCATAAAAAGTTAGAGGTTGATTTAATATTTGAAAGACTGACAAACTTTAAGCTTTTGTACAAAATGATGCAGCTTGCCATCCGTCAATCTAAGCTTAATGAAGCCCCAACCCATCTGAAGATCGCTTTCAAAGATGTTTTTTGAAGCTCAAAATTGAAAACAAATGGAAACAAAAATACTCCCTGTGGTTAATCTCAAAAAGACGAATGATTTATGTACCAAGCGAACAGCGTGTCCATAGTGTGACCTCAATAAATGGACCCCTGACCATCATTAAACGCACCAGGATGATTTACTGTACATGGAATCTAAAGAGGAAATTATCTGGACACGCACTGCACCGTCTGGTTTTGATTGTTGCCTCTCCTCGACAGTTCCTCTGGATTAAATTAGTTTACACAGCGAGTCTCGGTTTGGCACGGTTCCCCCATACCGGATTAGACTCCATCTTTAACCCCCCCCCCCCCCCCTCCCCCGATTGATCGCATTAAAGTTAATTAAATATCGGTAAATTGCTCCCCGCCCCGAGGTCGGCCCATTAAAGTTTACACGCCGCCTACATCTATCTTGTCCCACATCTCTTTTATCACCGCAGATACTCGACGCACGTCAAACGGATGATGATAAACGTCGGAACCACTTGTACAATTTCATCTTCCTGTGCCACCCCCCCCCCCCCCCCCCCAGCTTCTCAGTCGAATGAAATATGACAGTCCCAATGAAGGAGTGCGCCGCCGAATCTCTTCAATAGTCTTTTTTCTAACGTGGAACGAAAAGCCGGCATCTCTGAAGGGATCAGGCAAAGGGGGTGGAGGTGTGTGTGTGTATGTGCGGGGGGGGTGACAGTGATGAACTGGATACATAAAGATGACAATATCAGGCGAGAGGATATAAAATGCCATTGTTCACCTGTCAGCCTGTCAGCTGCCATGCCGCTCTATTACCTCACTGCAGGCCTGTTCAACTCGGGGCCCACGGGCCAGATATATCCCTTTTCAAAAAATGATATGTCCCGCAAGAGGTTGCCCACTGAGAGTCCCCACTGAACACAGCTTCAGTTGGCTCGCACCCGAGCTACACTTTGCCGAGTTCCCAGTGAACGCAGCTTTAGATCGCTCGCTGCAGATTGGCTGCAGCAGAACCCGCAGACATGACCCGCTCCGCCCCGGTTTAGCTCAGTCAAGCTCACGTTGCACGCCGGAGATCATTCATTCTTTACACAATAAACACCGGTGGGTTTAAACCCAGGTGTGTTTATTGTGCATGTATTGCCGTGATGCAAGAATACAACATGAAGAGTCACTGAAATGTACGCTTCGAAGTGTTGTTGAGGTTATTATAAACAGGGCTAATAAATGTGAGTGTGATGAATACTGTTTTACTATATTCATATTTTTTTCTACTTGGAACTGTCAGAAAAACACCTCATGTCTCCTTGGTTTTAAAGATGCAACTTTTTGCACTTCTGTATCAAGCCTTGTAACCATAATGCTCCTACTTTTTTGTATGGACTGGGAGCTGTCTGGAATTGATTATAATGATACAATTAAAGCGAAAGAAAAGGGATGTGCGTGACTAGTTTATTCCATGTATAAATATATCTATTAACATTACTGCAACTACAGTTATTTGTAGCCATTCAGCCAAGAAGTATTGCGTGTGGCCATTGTCATTTTCACATTTGCTATTGAAGTTGAATGGCCTTGCCTTACGGCAATGTTGATGGGCAGGGACGCTGTTCCGCGCCTGACATCCGATCGCTCCCATCCCCGCCGCCAATACAGCGAGAGCAGGTTTTAAGCTGCGCATCGGGCCCAGGGGCCGGGTAATCCCTCAGGCCTCAGGTGGGATCGAAGTAAGCAGGGCTGACACAAATTGTTGTCCACTCGGGTACAGTTGTGGAGTGAATCATTACTAATGTATCTCCTTTAGGGGCCCGAGGGGGAGCGGTGACAGCCCATCTGTTCAGAAAAGGCACAAGGCGCTCCTTAAAAGCAAACGGTGCTTTTTATTAGGAGGGAGAGCAGGGGGAGGAAGAAGAGGAGTCCAGGGGCCGTAAAGCCCAACTGTGATTAAACGCTGCAGATAGAACACTCTGGCTTGTATCTTCTTTTGATGAAGACTTCCCATCGACAGGCTGCTGTCCTCTAGAAATTAGTCAGAGGCGGACGGAGGCCACTCTCTGATGATAGACGTCGCCTCCCCCCAGGCAAGACGTAGTCAAGACCTTGAGACATCAACCTCCCCGACCATCCTCTCCACCTCGACCGCTTCTCGAGTGAGTGCTCTCGCTTTCGTCCGGTGTTGATGGATGCTGCTCCTGGCAGAGGCTCGTGGAGCTTTCAATAACATTAAGAACCCTCTGCACCGTTCTTGTGCCAGATGAGGCCATTTTCATCACGCGGTCTGGCCTAGTGTGTGTGTGTGTGTGTGTGTGTATGTGTGCGTGTGTGCGTGCTTGTGTGTGTGTGTGCGTGAGTGTGTGTGTGTGTGTGTGTTAGTGTGCCAGAATTATGTTGAGCAACATAAAAAAGGACATGACCTGTCTGTGCTAACATCAATGGGGTGAAGAGGTGGATGGTGAGTGTGCTGCTTTTCCAGTTTGTATTGTGACCATGGCTTGCAATCTGCAAAATATCCGACCGCTGCCTGTCTATCTTGACCCTCTTGGCTTCCCGTCAAATCCAAACGACGGTCAAACGCACGCTGATTGACACAGTATGCATGTCTGTACAGCAGCACTTCAGCTTGTGACAACTCTGTCACTAGTTGGCAGGATGACTTGCCTTGTTGTCCAATAGGATTTTCAGTTAAAGTACAAGACAAGGAATTTGAGCGTCATAATTCATAGAACAGCAAACAGGCAACTTGATGAGATGTATATTAATTAATAAGCCAGCAAACAAGCAAACAATAAATAATCTCCTCGCAGATGAAGCAGAACTCAGAACAGCCGTTCTACACAAGCGGCCATGTGTCTTTGAAAGAGCAACAGCATGGTTTGGGTTTTCTTTCATTTTGTGCAAGCCATTAGGCACTTCCCCCCTTCAGGTGCCCATACCCAATATGCTGTCGGAGACATTATCAAACCATTAAGAGATGGTTTCATCTCCATCTCCCACTACACAAATTGACGGTTTTCGATAGCCGCTGAAGGTAATAAGGCTAGTGGAGCCACAGTAGGGCTGAACGATTAATCGAATTCAAACCGACATCGCAATTTAACAGAACACAATTTCCAAGTCGCAAAGCCGACTAAAGCCGACTAACCACCCCTCCTCCTTTTTTTCAAATGTTATACAATATAACCAACAGAGCTGTCCAGGGCCGGCTCTTCCTTTAGACCAGATAGGTGGCCGCCGAGCGCCATCCCGGGGGGAGGGGGAGGCGCGGAAAGGGAGCGATCAGGGCACATTTTGGGCACCTGTCTCACTCTCCGACTGTATCGAAGACGCGTGCACCAGTGACGCGCGCGCCAGAACAGTGTGTTATTTTATTTTACGTCTCCTAATGGAATGAAACAAGTGCGTATTGAACGAAACCGTGCGTAAAGCGATTGTTTAAACTCTCCACGCTGCGTCCCGGTGAGACCCGGTGCTCAGGCCCGGGCCATGGTGCGTGGCATGTGCTGATGGCAGAGCTCGGAACACCCGTAGAGTCCGGCCCACTTCCAGAATAATGTGTCTGTTTGTTTTGTTTTTTACCTTTTTTTTTATTTAATGAAATCAAGCTGTCCCTGAACTAACAGAGTGGCACTCCATGGATGTGGATGTATGCGGCACATTAAAAATAATACATTTCTGCCGAAACACTGCATATATTTAAAATGTTAATTTTCAGATTCAAACAATTACACGGCTTTAAGTTAAATCAATGAGTCAATATTTTACTGTGACTGAAGGTTTTTCTTTTTATAATTCAGTAGTTAAATAAAGATTTGTTATTCATCTCAATTAATGCATCATTCTTCTATTTCATTACAACATGTAGGCCTGGCCGACAGGGAAAAAGCAGGGGGGGTAGGGCTTGGATAGACAAATAGAAGAGACAAAGCCACCTTAAATTACCTACAGTGTGTACAGCCTGCAGCCATGCAAAAGCCCCGGCCCAGAGCCGACCACCAACAGAACACACCCCTGCAGCAGAAACACGGGGTCTCACAAAACCCCTGGAAATGGAGGAAATGAGTGGGAGAGAAGCACGAGGTGAGAGAGAGAGAGGTCCGACCATAGAACAAATGGGCTTAGGGGCCAGATTCTTTCACAATATCGATAGCATTGCATTGACAGCATTAAAGCATTGAAACATTAAATGTAGGCAGATAGATAGATAGATAGATAGATAGATCAGACAGAGTACGTACGTAGTATCCCACACCATAAGTTCCTATCTATCAGTGATGATGCATTTTTGAAGGTTTTAAAGAAAAAATACCATGAAATTATGTTGTTTTTTTTTTAAATATATTTCAAAACGTTTTTGTAATTAATAATTTTGTATTTCTTTTTTCAATAAAATCGATGTGTTTTGCCTGTGATTTGGCGGCCCACTTGCAATGTCCTCGCAGCCCACCAGTGGGCCACGGCCCATAGGTTGGGAATCCCTGCTATAGACGGATAGATAGATATGAACAATATGCAATTATAATGAAATAATGAGAATAAAAATACTTTAAAAATTGCAATATGTAATTAAGCAAAACAATTTCGATTTTAAAAAAGCGAATCTTGCTTATTGATTTCTAAACTTATTTCATTGTTTTTGTTAAAGGCGACCTATAATGCACATTTTCAAGAATTCCAAATACCCTGTAGGTCTCCCAGGTATTTTGCTCAAAATACCACTGAGATTATTCGTTCAAGCCATTCTAACATGCCTCTAAACAATCCTGCTTTAAATGCAAATGAGCTTCCTAGTTCTGTCAGCCAATGGAATTTGAGCTTTACCTTTAGGTTCCGTTTTATTTAGTCTGCAACTTTCACTGGCTCCACCTCATAAACCTCTTGAAATCACTCCACCAAAATCTGTTTCTGAACAATCTTGAGGCGAGAAACTGTAACAGGTGTGGTTAGGACCCAATCGCAGCACAAAGACAGGCGGGGATATTTGGTAATGTCTTTTATTTGTAGAGCGGACGGAAGACAGGCAGGGGACAGGCAGGATACGTCGTCGGGGACTTGCAGGTTCGATAACGAGGAGCGCAGACAGAAGACAGGCAGGGGGGGCAGGCAGGGGACGTGGTCGGGGCGAGGCAGAGTCGGTAGCGGGGAATCAATCTGGAGAGTCTGGTGCAAGCATCGAAGACAATCTGGCAATGGGTGACTGGTGAGAGAGGCTTATATAGTGGTTGGATTGCAGATCTGGAACAGCTGTGTGCGCAGGTGAATAGAGTTGGGCTCATGGGACAGGTAAGGAGAGGGAGGGGAAGGTAGAAGAAGGCGGAGACCATGACAGAAACAAGCAATCCAGTTGCCGTAACCCTCATATTAGCTCCACAAGCCTCATCGCACCGTGGATTTTTGTTTCATGTCAACGTCGTAAAAAATGAAATAAAATAAAATAAAATAAAATAAAATAAAATGCAACATCTACAATAAACACTATAATTATTGATTTTGTTTGAATAAACTCACAGCGGATCGACGCCTCAGCCTTCAGTCAACCTAACTAACATACTTTTTCTTTTAGAAAGAAACACACAGCAGAATATTTTTTTAAAAACGTACATTTCAATCGTCTGCAGTTTCTTCCCGGACGGTTGGTATCAATTCCTCCTTCTTTTACAAGATTTGTGCTGGTCTCTGCGGCCAACAGCGGAGCAGTAGTAGTTTGTAGGTTACAATCAGGCTTATTTTCATCGTTTATTGCACATTCCCTATTTTTCTATCTTTGAGTAAATCCATCCTACTGTATATTGCCAATTTTTCAGGTACTCCTCAGGTTTATTGCAAATTGCCATCTTACTATGTTATTATCATTATTATTGCCTATTTTGATGCTATCTATCTATCTATCTATCTATCTATCTATCCATCTATCTATCTATCTATCTATCTATCTATCTATCTATCTATCTATCTATCTATCTATCTATCTATCTATCCGTCCATCTATCTATCTGTCCATCTATCTATCTATCTATCTATCTATCTATCTATCTATCTATCTATCTATCTATCTATCTATCTATCTATCTATCTATCTATCTATCTATCTATCTATCTATCTATCTTTCTATCTATCTATCTATCTATCTATCTGTATACATTATCTATCTGTCTGTCTATCAATCTAATCTAGAATCTACCTTGTGGTATTTCAACATCAGCCGCCAAACGTAGAAGTTTGTACAGTTTTTCCGAGTAAATGTGTAATGTTATGTTATTTTTCTGAACGAGAAAGGTTAAAAGAATAAACCTCCATTCAGTATTTCTGATACAAAACAGTATCGTTTTGGGATCCGTATCAACGCATAGTATAAGGTTGGCTATTGGAATTTTCCACGGGCCCCCGTCAAGGTTGGAGAAACCAAAACAAAAAAGTGAAACAGGAATTCGGACACTTGGACGAGCAAGTAGCTAACTGACCTTCCACAAAAAAGGATGGACCAAAACAAAAGAAGGCCCTTGTAGCGGAACACATTACTCGTAAAGCCTCCCACTCATACCTCTGCCAGACAGCCCATTTATCATGTAGGCAACTTGTAAGTTTACCTTCGGGATGAAAAAAAAAATTGTGGTATTAACATGAGTGGAAAGGCAGGAGTCGCCCATGTCGCTGTTTTCCCCCACGAAATTGTGGAAAATGTGATAGAGCGCAAGGTTAAAATGCCAGGGATGAAAGCTTTGGGATGGGGGAGGGGTACAGAGAAGGCGAGGTGGTGAAGCTATCATTGGAGATAATGGATAAAGAGATAGACGGGTCTTTATGCCAGGGACGATGGTGGCAAAGGAAGGAGGTGAGGAGAATCTACTCCTCGTCGTTTTCTCATCCGGACATTGAACACGCACACACACACACACACACACACACACACACACACACACACACACACACACACACACACACACACACACACAGGCTCGCAACACCACGACTCAAATCAAGATCAGCGCGATCCACACCCCCCCCCCCCCCCCCCGATCTTATTAAACCTCCCATTTTACGCTCCAACGACTGACAATAATTCAAGGCTGCGGATATGCAAAAGGCCTTAATTGGACTGTCACAAGTTTCCGAGCGTCGGCAACTTTCTCAACGCGGCGGCGGCGGCAAGCAGATTGGAATTCGGTGTCCCCATCTTGAGCGCTAAATTTTTGGGCTAATTTTGTTGAGTGCTTCGCTACAAGGGGGTTCTGGGGGCATCAGACATAAAAGACTGTGTGGTTACCAGGTTGAACAGCCGGGGGGAAGCCCCTAGGAGGTCCAGTCTCATCCCACCGTCTCAGCTCACTGTTGGTTCGTCCTCGGAAACGATCTATCTATCTATCTATCTATCTATCTATCTATCTATCTATCTATCTATCTATCTATCTATCTATCTATCTATCTATCCGTCCATCTATCTATCTATCTATCTATCTATCTATCCGTCCATCTATCTATCTGTCCATCTATCTATCTATCTATCTATCTATCCGTCCATCTATCTATCTATCTATCTATCTATCTATCTATCTATCTATCTCTCCGTCCATCTATTTATCTGTCCATCTATCTATCCATCTATCTATCTATCTATCTATCTATCTATCTATCTATCTATCTATCTATCTATCTATCTCTCCGTCCATCTATTTATCTGTCCATCTATCTATCCATCTATCCATCTATCTATCCATCTATCTATCTATCTATCTATCTATCTATCTATCTATCTATCTATCTATCTATCTATCTATCTATCTATCCATCCATCTATCTATCTATCCGTCCATCTATCTATCTGTCCATCTATCTATCTATCTATCTATCTATCTATCTATCTATCTATCTATCTATCTATCTATCTATCTATCTATCTATCTATCTATCTATCTATCCGTCCATCTATCTATCTGTCCATCTGTCCATCTATCTATCTATCTATCTATCTATCTATCTATCTATCTATCTATCTATCTATCTATCTATCTATCTATCTATCTATCTATCTATCTATCTATCTATCTATCTATCTATCTATCTATCTATCTATCTATCTATCTATCTATCCATCCATCTATCTATCTATCCGTCCATCTATCTATCTATCTATCTATCTATCTATCTATCTATCTATCTATCTATCTATCTATCTATCTATCCATCCATCAGTCTATCTATCTATCTATCCATCCATCAGTCTATCTATCTATCTATCTATCTATCTATCTATCTATCTATCCATCCATCAGTCTATCTATCTATCTATCTATCCATCCATCAGTCTATCTATCTATCTATCTATCTATCTATCTATCCATCCATCAGTCTATCTATCTATCTATCTATCCATCCATCAGTCTATCTATCTATCTATCTATCTATCTATCCATCCATCAGTCTATCTATCTATCTATCTATCCATCCATCAGTCTATCTATCTATCTATCTATCTATCTATCTATCCATCCATCAGTCTATCTATCTATCTGTCCATCTATCTATCTATCGGTCTATAGCAGCAATTCCCAAGCTATGGGCCGTGGCCCACTGGTGGGCCGTGAGGGTATTGCAAGTGGGCCGCCAAATCAAGGGGGAAACACATCGATTTTATTGAAAAAATAAATACAAAATTATGAATGAAAAAAATGTTTTTAAATGCAAACAAAGGAATAATCATCACATGATATGTTTCTTTTAAACCTTTCAGAAATGCATCATCATTGATAGGTAGGAACTTAGGTAGGTTAGATAGGTTCGAACTTCAGTACGTCCAAGCCGGACCACGGTCGACGTGCACCTGTACATTTTTGACAGAGAGGTGATGATCAAAATGGATGGTTGCCTAGCATCAGGCACACTGAAAAGGAAAGAAGCCATTGGTACATCATCCACCAGCGAGGTCCCGGACGTCGGACAGGTGGTACAGTCCCGCCTGTCAAACAAAAAAGAACGGTTTGGAGTAAGCATAGCGCTGAATATTTATTATCGGGATTTTTTTTGGACAGGCACGGAAGACGAACCGTTACCGCTGTGCGTAATGTGTTCCGAGATTTTAAGGAGTATCAGGGCAAGAAGACTGTCATCGAAATGTCATGTGTGGGCACAGAGAACGGAAAAGGCAGCGGAAGCGTCCTATCGGGTCGCCCGACTCATAGCCAAGCCTGGTAAGCCGCATTACAATCGGGGAGATTTAATTCTTCCTGCCACAAAAGTGATGGTGGGGGTGATGTTGGGAGAGAAGGCGTGCAAGCCAAGCAACCTCATCTCACTGCCTGATAACTCAGTCAAACGCAGGATTGACGAGATGGCAGAGAATGTGTCAGAACAGCTGATGGCGGTGAATGGACTCAACCTCAGTCTCCAAGGAAAAGCAGTGACCATGTTCAACGTCCAGAATAAAATAGAAGCGACCATAAGAAATATGGGTCCAGGGTTGACCAGTCCAACTTTGACTCTTTTGAGAATCTGTCAGATTTTTTGACAGAGGAAGAAATGCGGCTTCCCGTCACCGTGATCAGTCATGTCAAGGAGCACCTGCATGGTTTGAGGACCGAGCTGCGCCAATACTTGCCCATCCCAGATGTGTAGTGCAGCTGGATGGAAAACCCCTTCACCAGCCACAGTGACGAGACCCTCGCCGGCCTGAGCCCAAAAGAGAAGGACAGTCTTATGGATCTCTCCTGCGACAGCGCATTGAAACTCGCTTTCTCACGGAAGTACATGACAAACTTTTGGCTAAATGTTGCTTCTGAGTATCCCGATCTGTCCGACAGAGATGTACTATTTCTGATGCCCTTCTCGATGACGTGTCTCTGTGAGACTGGCTTTTTGGCGCTTGCGGCATTGAAGACAAAATACAGGAATAAACTGAGTGTTGAGCCAGATCTTCGCCTGAGACTGTCGTCCCGTAAGCCAGACATCAAGCATTTGGTGTCTGCCACGCAACATCAGCCTTCTCATTAGGTGAGTCAGTATTAATGTGCTCCTGTTATTGTTGGTTTTATCAGTGCTGGCGTTAGACGTTAGGCTATATTCAAAAACACTGCGCCCTTCAGACGGTGCTTACTAGATACCATTACTCGTGTTAAGGCAAAAGTTCCATAGATATATAGCTAAATATATATATATATATATATATATATATATATATATATATATATATATATATATATATATATAAAGTTGTTTTACCACTACTGCACTGTATGTATGAGAATGCATATGATTGTTAAAATATACGTCCTCTGAGAACGCAGTGTTTGGCTCCCGTATTACTTCTGGTCAGATGTGGGCCGCGAACACTTTTGAGATTTTCAAGTGGGCGACGAGTCCGAAAAAACACTGAAAGATGTGACATCATGATATCATGATGTCACATCTTTCCGATTAAAGTTCTGGACCTCAAAATCAAACGTAGAGGCAAAGTAGTATAAAGAGTGACACCGATGCTTTTATGTGCGGCGCATGTTTTGTTGTGTTCTCCATTTCACCTCACTTTGATTACGTCTAGGACGGCCCTTGTCAGGCTCTAGTTCATCTTTGTTTATCAAAAAACCTCAATTTTTCAGCTTGTCACTCAGCAAGTCAGCCAGTGTCACGGTGTGCTCGGTCAGGGCTTAAACTCCGTAGAGACACGGAAATAGAGATGGAAATATCTGCTCTGCACACCCCCAACATGATTTCTCATGGTTAGACCGAACATTTGACATAAGTGAAATCTCCAACCATCCTCGTACGATCGCCGCGCGTGTACCTGACATTGACGACATGCGGCCATTCATCCTTTTGTTCAATCTTCTTCCATTATAGCCTTCCGCCTCCGCCACCGAACTCCCAATCTCCGGTGGTTGGGTCTTTGATATATACATGCCAGTGAACACGCGAAAATTATATTATCAGCGATGACATGCAAAGAAAGAGATAAAAGGCGGCGGAGACAGATCGCTGAGGCTGATGAAGCTAAAGTAGGGCCTCGGCAGGGGAGTAACAAGCACGGCGGGCTCCTGGGAGACGGGAGCGCATAGATCCACAGATGGCTCATCTCACTTTAGAAAAGAACAAAAAAACGAAAAGCAAAGAAAAGGCATTATCTTTTCAAAAGAAGAGCGTTGGGGGGGGGGAAAGGTTCTGCGGCGGCGGGGACAACGTCGTCAGGTGATTAAGGCCGGGACGACGTCACTGGGGCGACGAAGGCATTGGTGTTTAATTAACCTTTTGTGCGCCAAGGAAGGAATCCTCGGTGAAAATCAAAAGCTCAAACTGTCCGGTTATGCTTTCACAAAAGGGAACTTTCACTTTGATTCACACATTTATTCATTTCTTCTCCTGATGGCTTGATAAAAGACAATTTTAATACGAATGAACTGCCGCTGTGTGAAGACTTTGTGAATTTTGTGAAATTATACAGTGGGAGGAATGAAGTAGGAATGTTTCTGTATGTGAGTGAGGGAACAAGTGAGTGTATGCATGGATGAGTGAGTGAGCAAATAAGAGAGTGAGTGAGTGAGTGAGTGAGTGAGTGAGTGAGTGAGTGAGTGAGTGAGTGAGTGAGTGAGTGAGTGAGTGAGCAAATAAGAGAGTGAGTGAGTGAGTGAGTGAGTGAGTGAGTGAGTGAGTGAAGCAAAATGAGATTCCTCACTGCTATTCATTGTCACTCAGGAATGTTTTTGTCCAAGGCATCTTTGGTCTCCCCAATAAGATTTAAGGAATTATAATTATTACAATATGACACTATTTTTAAATGTGCTTGTATTGTACAACTATATAAATTAAGCTATATTTTCTACAAGTTTTCTTTCATCTTGCTTTCATCAAAATCAAGTCTCCACAGAACATGATAAATGACATTTCTCTATATATGGTTTGTGCTTCGGGACGGTCATAATATACACCCTGAATATCTTTTTAGGAAAAAACCTTCAGTAGCATCAAAACAATGAAGTGTAGAGCGCTCAAACAAACAGATTAACTGTTTCTGGTTATACTACAGCTTGTGTATCTTTTGCTTCATTTTGTAGAATACAAGCATCCTTTTATGGTTGCATAAGTAAAAACCCCAATTCCAATGAAGTTGGGACGTTTTTTAAACTATAAATATATAAATTTAATATATATATAAAATCTAATTAAATATAAAATATACAAATTAAATAAAAACAGAGAACAACGATTTGCAAATCCTTTTCAACCTATATTCAGTTGAATACACTACAAAGACAAGATATTTCATGTTCAAACTGATCAACTCTATTGTTTTTTTGCAAATATTCACTCATTTTGAATTTGATGCCTGCAACACGTTCCAAAAAAGCTGGGACAGGGGCATGTTTACCACTGTTACATCACCTTTCCTTTCAACAACACTCAAATAAGCGTTTGGGAACTGAGGACACTAATTGTTGAAGCTTTGTCGGTGGAATTCTTTCCCATTCTCGCTTGATGTACGACTTTGGTTGCTCAACAGTCCGGGGTCTCCGCTGCTGTATTTTGCGCTTCATAATGCGCCACACATTTTCAATGGGACACAGGTCTGGACTGCAGGCGGGCCAGTCTAGGACCCGCACTCTTTCACTACCAAGCCACGCTGTTGGAACGCATGCAGAATGTGGCTTGGCATAGTCTTGCTGAAATAAGCAGCGACGTCCCTGAAAAAGACGTTGCTGGGATGGCAGCATGTTGCTCCAAAACCTGAATGAACCTTCCAAAGTGTTCTGAGCCCATGTAGTAATTCAATGTTGGTTTTTTCGGCCTTGCCACTTACGTGCAGAGATTTCTCCAGATTCTCGGAATCTTTTGATGATATTATGGACTGTAGATGATGAAATCCCTAAATTCCTTGCAATTGTACGTTGAGAAACGTTGTTCTCAAACTGTTTGACTATTTGCTCACGCAGTTGTTCACAAAGTGTTGAACCTCGTCCCATCCTTTCGGGGATGCTCCTTTCATACCCAATCATGACACTCACCTCTTTCCAATGAACCTGTTCACCTGTGGAATGTTCCAAACAGGTGTTTTTTGAGCATTCCTCAACTTTCCCAGTCTTTTGTTGCCCCTGTCCCAGCTTTTTTGGAACGTGTTGCAGGCAGCAAATTCAAAATGAGTGAATATTTGGAAAAAAACCAATAAAGATGATCAGTTTCAATATTAAATATCTTGTCTTTGTAGTGTATTCAATTGAATATAGGTTGAAAAGGATTTGCAAATCATTGTATTCTGTTTATATTTACGTTTTACACAATGTCTCAGCTTCACTGGAATTGGGGTTTGTACTTTACTCTACTTCTACTCGCGCTAGATCATTAAAATAAATGTCTCCCCCCACACATGGTGAGAAAAACAGGGGGATTAGAATATTGACAGGAGGGAAAGGAAGATTAAACACAAAAACAAGCTTTCCAATTTGAAAAGGAGCGAGGAGGTTCCTCTTCTCCGGAGCTGGGCAGAGCAATGCAAAGGCAGGAACTGGACAGAGATCACAGAAGAAGAAAAACAAAACTGCCGTATTTAAGGGCGGCGAGGGCGCTTTCACTTCAAGCTGAAAATCAAGAGTGGTCTGCGGCTCCCAAAAGCACCGTGATATCTTTGGCTCAAGTGATTCATGCAACATTGACAAATAGGCATTGCCCTTAAAGAGAGCTGCTTGAACACCGACAATGAAAAAAAACCCCTCACAGAAAGAGAAAAGAAACTCCCCCACTTGGGACAAAAAGAGATACAGTAGGATCTGGTGCAAGGTGGGTTACCATCTCCTGTCCATACACACACACACACACATACAAACATATGCACGCACGCACGCACGCACGCACGCACGCACACACACACACACACACACACACACACACACACACACACACACACACACACAGTGGCCGTGACAGTTTGACACGTTAACTGGGAGCCTTCAGGCTTGAGTAACAATCGTCAGCAAATACTGTAAATACGCAATATGCACCAATGTGTATTGACACACACATCGAAGTGTTCACGGCGCTCTGTGCATTGCGCCACACACTGGCTTGAATGTCTGTCTGTGTTATTCACAGAAAGGCAGCTGAGGCAACTGTGACAAACCACACAAGGCCGTTACTGCCTCATGGTGCATCCATCATTGTTATTACACGATACAATTGTTATTATAGTGTTATTACACTGTTATTACACTGTTTACTTGATGTTGTGATTTGATGGCGTGATTTCAACAACGCGGCAATCGAAAAGTGGTTCCATCGCCAAACAAGTTACCCTGCTCTACTTACAGGTGTATCAAACATGATTACACATGTAATCTTGCCATTACCCGGGTGTTGTTCCAAGGCAAAAAATGTCTTTCATGCCTGAACAGCGTTTTAGATGTGGCTGTTCCACGGGGGTTTTGCGGTGCGAGTAAAACCTCAAAGTGACAAACCCAGCCACACCGAGTATACGGAGGAATGGAACGGAGCAAACAAGAAGCACAAAGCCTTGCAAAACAGTATTCTGACTCCAGCAGGATGCCACAAATTGGTGGTGGTGGGGGGGGGGGGGGATGTATTAGGTCACCGTATCTGTTTCAAAATCCTTTAAAGTTGTATTTTTAAGCGGAACCGGAAGTTTCTACGATTGTATTCCGTCATTCATGCTTCTTTTATACGGATTCATGCCAATTGTGGTTAGATGAACCTTTTTTTTTTTTTGTCTGAAGCTGAATTGCAGCGGGGTAAATAACCAACAGCGTTTCATTGCGTTAATGTAACGGTAAAAGGTGACCTGAATAAAAGATTGCCCCAACAGATTTTCTGTACTTTCTTCGCACGTGCGCAGTACGACCCGAGGACACCATTTTCGGGAGCTAACCACCAAGATGCTTCTACTTCAATCCATTTCGGGTAAGTGCATGAATTATTAAACGGCGTGAATCAAAACGGTCCATCCAATACTACATCAGACGATGGGTGTTTTTGACTTTTGTACGATCAGTCATATACTTTGATGTTAGATTTGAAAAGCTTTGAAACTGCTAGCTTGACTCACACACAAGCGATGTGCCCTTATGCTAGTCTTGAAAGTGTTAGAACCGGTCACAAAAGAAGCAACATTTCAACCTTTATCTGTCGAAGTTGTATTAGTTCTGTAGTTAATCATTTTAAGCTTGATTTGGTTTTAGTTGGTAATGTTATCTTGGCCAAAAGTAAGTGGACACCTGAATAAAAAGAACATTTACTCAAGTACTGTATTTAAGTACTCATTTGAGGTATTTGTCCCTCACTTGAATGTTTCTATTTCATGTAACTTTTTACTTGTACTCCACTACATGTCAGAGGCAAGTATTGTACTTTTAACTCCACATCTCATGTATGTATCAAGTCAATTTTATGACTAGTTACTTTTCAGATTACACTTATTCATACCCTTTCTGTCCAGTAAACAACGTGTATATCCATTTGCAAAATTTGAATTTTTCTGAGACATTGTAGTGTGTTTATGGGTTGATAAAATGTAATTTGTCATATTTTTACTGTGATTATTTATATTTTATTCCTGACTTTTGCGGTACTTGCTTTTTATAATTTTTTTTACTATGTTTGTTGTTATGCACCAAAACACAAAGGCTTATTCTTGTATGTGAAAACCTACTTGTCAATAAACCTGATTCTGAATTCTCCTACAGTACTTACTTAAAGGCAGCGGTGTGACAGGACGTGGTTGATCCGTCATCCGTACGGGCCGCCCCCCGCGGTTCGGCTCGCATGTGAACCGCGGGTTAATTGGAAAATGTGACCATCAGAGTCAAATACAGTTTTACCGCCACTATTACTCTTTAAAGTAATAATTCCCTAAATCTAGATGCAGAGCTGCAGTGAAAACATGATAGACAGGACAGATGCCTGCTGTACTTTACTTTGAAGCGCAATGATTGTTTTACATGTTTATGGTTGAGCACAACCATAAACATCTACAGCAGTGAAATCCAACATAAAAATAAATGCAGCAGTAATATTAATCCAAAAACATTTTATATAATAGTAAAACACTGACAGGGACCGTTTCACTCCACAATGAGTACTTTTACTTCTCATACTTTCAGTACATTTTGCTGATAATACTTACATACTCTTACTTAAATAAGGTTTTGAAGGTGTGACTTTTTCCTGTACTGGCTTTTAGTCATTTAATTGAAATTTAATTTTGTATTACTTTTAATGCATTTCAGGTAAATGCAGAATTCACCCTCGTCATCAGTGTTCCGCTGCTGTCCACACTCATGTACCACACGGATTACGACTGGAACCAGTTAGTGAAGATCCTCACAAAGAAGGGGGGAACAGCAGGACGCAATATAAGCCTGATCATGGCAGCCATGGACAGGGTAGATAGTTGATAACTTTTCGTTATCATTTTTAAAGATATTTATTCTGTTTTTTTAGAGGTGTATGACTCTATTCCAACAATTTCTGGAGATTTATTGTAAAATTACAGTAATAGATGTTAATTACGGTAAAGATAATTAGTGGGTTCTTTTTACAGTTTATCTATGTTTTTAAATTGACAGTAATTAAGTTTTTCTGGTGCCCCTGCTGCCAGAAAATTAGCAGGTTTTTTTTTTTACACTTTTTTTTTTTACAATGCATGAGGAACTACCTCGAGACAGAATGACACCGCTCCCGCCAACCACCTAATCTGTCTGATAGTCACCCACTTCAGTCTACATTTGTTCCGTGGCTCTTTCTTGTCTCTTTTAATATAAACTGGCACCGCCACTGATTTGGACTTATCAAAGCGAGTCGTAAATTGTTCGTTTGGGTGAATGATTTATGTAGCGATGTCCTCGCTTGAGCTACTTCATCAGAGCAGATTGCAAACAGGCCTAGAGCCACTGAGCCGGTCGGCTTGCTACAGAGCATCCAGATAGGTCACAGAGCAGAAAACTGCTTCTTCGGCAGTGTGCTAGAGATAGACACGCTTGCACACACACACACACACACACACACCCACACACACACACACACACACACACACACACACACACCCACACACACACACACACACACACACACACACACACACACACACACACACAGACACACACAAGCGCAAAGACTCTATCTCCCTACATTCTCCTCATTGTCGGGCTTATTTTTGGGTGGACAGTTTGGATGCAGGAAATCCAATAAAAGCCCAAATCATAATGGACACTATTGTACTATAACAATTTTGTGCAAGTTTCAAAATATGGAATTTGAAATGTGAGGTATGGTTGAGAGGGACTGCCCCATTCAGGCATCTGGATGAAGAAGGAGTTGATGGGAAACTATAGTACGGGTGACCATACCATTAACCATAGTAAAATAATTAAACTGTAGCGCTTCCCCTCGCCTCTGGAAGTACAAAGGCAGGTGTTTAGCGACTCTAGTTTAAACTTTCTTCCACATTATTACTTTACTCATTAAGACAATGCTAAGCGGCTGGTAATAAAAAAAATAAAAATAAAAAATCTCATTACAGAGACTATTTCCCTCATCTATTTGGTTCAGTGAGGAAGCAGATTGCATTCCAGTAGTTTATTAATAAATGAGCATGCAAACATTGGCAAAGTGATGGCTCCATTGTCTTGCAGCCCAAGTCTGAGGTACCCTGAAAAAGCCAGAAGCTAAAGAAGGTAGGTAATTTTGTCTGTTTTTGTCCCTCCACACACTATGCTAAATAAGTTTAATATGGAAGCAATGAGCATAAATATCAGTGTAGCTAAAAAAGACAACGAAAAAAACATACGTTAAAAATAGGAAACCTGTGTGCACCGGTTTGATTATACAGATTTGCTGTGTTGGTTAGTTATAGTAAATCTATCTCAGGCGGTGCTGTTGTTTTAGTTGTCCATACGGCATTAAAAAATGTATAATAATAATAATAATAATAATAATAATAATAATAATGATGATAATAATAATAATAAACGATAAATAAATCTGATTACTTTTAGAATTATTTCTGTCATTTTAAAACAAATCCGATTTAATACATTTTCACGAATAAATACATTTATTTAATCAATTTATTAATATAAGAAAAACACATTTTATTTATATATTTTTGTAATAAATACATTTATTTATTTATTTATATAATGAATAAATTAATCTGATTACTTTGAAAACAATTTCTCTACTGTCATTTTAAAACAAATCAGATTATTTTTTTGTTTTTTTTGCAGAAGGGGGCGGGGGTATTGTTGCATACTTGGTAAAAAGAAGAAGAAAAAGAAGAGGAAGAAGAATCGGCCACCCCCTCCTCACCACAGACTTTCTGAGATACCTCTCTCCACCCAAAAGCGAACTCAATCTGTTTCTCTTTAATCATGGTTTAAAGCTACGGCTTTGAACTCTTGGATTCTCTGGGAAGTGCACCTGTTAAAAAATATATAAAATAAAAAAAACTTGAATAAAGAAGGGGAAAGAAAAACGTACCTTATTAAAAGGAGCACTCTAACCTCTAATCCTTCAGTCATATGGTGAAATTAGTTTATTTCAAGGCACATGAAATACCACCTTATTTAACTTCACATCTCTATTTTCAAATGTGGTGGGTGTGGATTTGATGGAGATATTGCGATTTATCTTATTTGATTTTTTTCAAAAGATTAATCCCATATGCCCAGATGCCAAAAATAACAACTTATTATATTATTTATTATAATAAATTACTTATATTTCTTTCTGATAAGTCATTGTCATCATCATTTTCATTTCATCATAATTTTTCCTTTAATTTCCATCTTACAAGGTATATTCTATTTTTTCTCGAGGACCCTTTCTATGACCCTTGTACCAACGTGATGCTTTAGGGGTCGGTTAAAAATGCATGTACTGTATTACCATGCTATTTTTTCAAAGTACAAAACAAACATTTTTTTCATTAAACCAATTGCTGGTCAAAATTGACACAACCATAGGAATTATCGCACCAAGCGGGGGAGGGCCCCCGAGAACAAGGTTGTTTTTTTTTTACGGTTGCATTCTTACAGCCAGTAGGAATGCTGAAATGACGTCAGCCAATGGGGTTTCAGCACGAGTTCAGTGTAATGTATTTACTCTGTCACTTTCACTGATTTCACCTCATCGGTCCACCAAAATCTGTTTCTGAACGAATTTGAGGCTAAATAACCAATCCAGTTGCTAAATCTTCACTCATTGATCTGCGAGGCCTCATTTAAAGAAGATAAACAGGTTCAAGAAGGCTGGTTCGATCACAAGGTATTTTGTGTATGTGTGCGGGACAGGACGTCACTGAAGGTTTCTCTTAGTCCCTGCCCTGGAGTAGGAGCTAAAAAGGTCCCTCGAAACGGAGTTCTAAGGACTACGATCCTCCCAAGTTCCTGCAGTGCCGACACAAAAAAGGAACGGTCCCTCCAAAAAGTTCTTAGAACTATGAAAAAGTTCTTGGGCTGTGAAAACGCCTCATGCCTCACTTAAGCATTTCGTGTTTGGAAAAAAAACAAAAACCTGCAACAGCCACTGCTTTGCCAATAATATATGTGACCCACCGCAGCAAAAGCCGCCATCTCGCGCATTTCTAAAATCGCCAGGAGCAGCCAAATGAGTTAAAAAAACCTTTTGTGAAGGAAAATTTTTCCAGATTTGTGTTCCTTTGTGCGGTTTTTTTAATCTCTCAATGATTTTCAAAACCGAGTTTGACTTATAAATAGTAGAAAAATGTTAAACTGTGGAGGTAAATATTCCTGCTAGATTACATGGGGAAACACAGTTCACTTACAGAGACGCAGAACAGCGCTGAACAACGTCGTTTGATGATTTCCTTTAAAGCAAGCATCCAGGTGAAGGTCATTCCTCCACCATCCATGTGATGTGAAGTCACAATGGGAAACCGTTTTGATAGAGTTCAACCTTTAAATCGTATTACTTTTACACACAAACGGAGACATTGTTGAGGAGGGGGCGTGTACCATCGAGTAAGAATTGTCACTTCACTTCGTAAGACGAGGATCCGGTTTCACTTGTCTGTGAAAACTTTCATTTCCCTGTGTTGTTGTGGATGAGGAAAAGCGGGTGGAGGAAGATCTCAATCATATCGTGGAGCTTAATCTGACCAGTGCGATGGATCCAAGTCAGTGTAAGCAGCGTGTACTGGACTTCAGTTACCGCGATGACAGTCAGTTCTCCAACAGCAACGCTGAGAACCACAGCGCTGCTGAATCTGATATTGCTCCGGACTTGGAGAACATTTCAAACAGCGGATTTCAACCTGAATGTGACGATGAAACTGAATATTTTCAAGAACCCCCGGAGGAGACCGACGATACGCCCGTTGGAAGAAGTTGATGACGTGATGAAGTCTGTTAAGGTTGGTGATTGGCAGATTTTCAGATTTCAGATTTTACGATACTCATAATTGATAGACTCTACATTGTGTTGTGGGTTTTTTTTCCAAACTCCAAAATAATTCCACTTTTATAAAACATGTATATTCTTACTGTTAAATAAAAGCTTTATAAACAAAAATAGTTTTGTGTTGTTGACGCTGTTCAACGCTGTTCGTGATTGGCCCATTCAGCATTATGTTAAGTAGCCATGAGGCTTTGTTTGTCCGCAAACCCCATTTTCATTCTGGGAGCTGGCTGAATGAACCTGGTGTGGGCAAAACCTTGGAGGTGATTATCTCAGAATCACAATTTGCCGCACCCTTGTCATTAACAAGTCATAGCTTTCAAAATATTTGCTTGATTTGCGCAAGTGACACCTTGTTCGGAAGCTCTGATTCTCCACTTTCAAGTGTTGAGAAAAAATAAAAGTCGAAAGCCGCCAAATGACCCTAAAGTATGCGGTGGGTTACAAATAATGTGAGAGCACAGAAAGTGTGTTGGCAAAAAAAAACAAAAAAAATTATGTTAAATAACCTAACGATGTAAAACAAAAAGGATAGATGATTGGCACAGAAAACTGGGTGTTTCATTCATCTTCTGCATGTCTGTGACCTTGGTATCAACAGCTACAGGTGTGGATTGCTTCTTCTTTGTGAAGGCATAAGGCTTTTTCACTTGTTTTCCACCAGCAAGCCTATTTACGGCAAAATATCACGGGTAACAACGCGCTCACACTCGGATGGTTCTGCTGTTTTTTTGCTACTCGCGGCTTGATGAGGTCGCTTGCTGAGTTTTGCGATGATGGAATCCGGGCGGATGATGTTATGGCAGGAGTGTGTGTGTGTGTGTGTGTGTGTGTGTGTGTGTGTGGTAATGATCGCTGTATCAACACACAATAAAAGGGGGAAATCAAACCAAACAAAGCAGGCTCAAAACATCAAACAAACAAATGTAAAATATTGGAAACAAAACTCTTTCTCTCATGCCTTTGTTTATCGATAATCCTGTATGCATACGAGCGTGTTTGCAGTTGAAATCCTTTTCTCTTTCTGCTGTTCTGCCTCCACGCCTACCTGACTTACTGCTTCATTGAGGTTAACTATCCTGCTATTCACCTGGCGGACCGTAGGGGGCAACATAAGTACGAACCGGCTTCAACGACTTGAAAAAATATGCTGTTATCTTGTCTGTCTCAAGGACCCGCAATCACTTTTGATCAGTGGCACAAGATGTGATTGCCATTCATCACATTCAAAAGAGCCTGCGTCTCCGAGACCGCCGGGGCATTGTTTACCTTTCTGACAAAAAAAGGCTCTTTATCGCTTCCTTGTTAATTAGCACATTGCACATTCGTGGTTAACCGCCCACAGACTGCAATAATTGAACCGCTATATCCGACACACTTTCAGCAATTAGCCGGAGCTACGTTTCCATTATTAGGGTCCGAATTAGACAGACAGTACCGCGCACATTAATCACAGCGTGAACCACCCAAGTTAACTTACATGTACTTACCTTTCTCTATCAATCTGTGGGAAGGAGAATAAAGCCGCGTCTTTGGGTCTCAATGTGACCCATGAGGGGCAATCAAACACACAAAGTTCTTCCTCTGCCTGCCGCTTCTGTGCGGCTTGGCACAAAAACGCCACGCTGCGTTCTGAATGAACTGCTCAGCACATGCAATATTCATGGGACTAAATGGACGGCAGCTCTATTGATTGAAAAGTACGAACATGAGAGCCATGTCGCCACGGACCAGTGGAGTGAGTGCATTTAGAAAAAAACCGACAAAAACATGTTTGTCTTAGATAGCGTCTGTGTGTTTGTGAGCGTGCGTGCGTGCGTGTGCGAGGAAACCGTCAGACTAACTGACAACTAGCTAACCTGTGTCAAACGCCGGCACTCTGCACAGCTTTCGCCCATTAACCCCATTGACCCAGCACTTACACAGCCTAATCGCTAGAAGAGAAACCACCTCCCTAAAATACAGCCACTTCAGCTAAATAAGCTACTGTAATAGACTAGTGAGACCGACTTATTATTCACCATAAAGTTCACAGTTTAACATGGCGATGTGAAAAGGCAGCTTTTAGCTCGGGTTTCAGCAGCATTTTGAGTGCAGCGGCTGCTTTACACACGCTCTGCTGTGGACTCGTTTCCCTGTCTTACATGAATATATTCGCGCAAATCCGCTCAAACTAGCGACAAATCACTACGTTTGGCGATGAGAAGTGAAAAGATTCCTTAAATTGTCCAACTCTTAGTTTCTTTGATTCAGTTGGTGTAACAGGTCAAAAAGAGTCGGCCGACTCTAAGTTGTGAATGGAATTCTGACATGGATCATTTCATTCTGTCCGAAATATTTATTTGGGAAGAATGCTACGTCGAAATCAGTCACGTTCGATATCAATTATGCCTGCAGCGTTTTTTTGTCTCATTAATTGCATCCTCGGTAATTATTTTACTGTTTGCGCTGCTATTAGAATATGAGCGCCGGCTCTTTTGCCGGAGTGACTCCCGATTCGCCTCATTCGTCGAGTCGTTTCACAAGTTTCTTTTTTGGCGACCAATGAATCGTTGGCGAGTCCTGCATCACTACACTGAAACAAGACGCTCGTCAGACCCGGACGTGCGGCACAAATCCGTCCAAACGCGACAAATCACTAGTTGTGGCGAGACAGTGAACGGCCCGCTCTCAATGTGGTCTGCAATGTTGACTACACTCCGCGGACAATTCTTTTCCCGAATTTTTTTTTTTTAATAAAATAAAGACTGGCATTTAACCATTGCAGACCGTTAGACCGTGAACTTAGGCTGTACCGCGACTGTCAGTCAGGTAATTGCACGTCTGTGTTTCCGGAGGTAATTAAAAACCTGTGCACGCGCTCGTCGCTCTCCACCCAGACGTGCACGTTTCTCTACCGTGTCCGTCGGACTTGTCGACCGCCCGAGACGACGAGAGAGAAAGACGGGTGCTGCTCTGTCTCCGCACGCTAGCTCCGCGGCGCTAGCCGTTGTATGGGGGCGCTCATGACTTGGCGGCGGCGACTCGGCGGGGTGGTTGAGCGACATAGAGCGTGGGAGTTGAGACGGAGAGTGACAGACAGTACGGAGGAGAGGAAATAGAGGCTTTGCAAAAGAATGAGAGCCCATGGAGCCGGCTGGGGAAGAGGGATGGGAAGCGGCTGGTAATGTTTTTGTTTGCGTGCAACTTTATCCATAATTTAGTAGGAGAATTCTCACCGATGAAATACACACTACCCCTGCTCTCTATGTCCTTCATGCGCGTGTGTGTGTGTGTGTGTGTGTGTGTGTGTGTGTGTGTGTGTGTGTGTGTGTGTGTGTGTGTGCGTGTGTGTGTGGCTGTCAATTGTGAGCCAGAGGACATATTGGTCAGACAGCTACCTCTCCTACGGTCTCATCATTTTCTCTCCCTCTCTCCATGAAGGGTGGCCATTACAGCAAGCCCCCCCCCCCCCCCCCCCCCCCCCAGGCCATGGCACCATCCACACACACACACACACACACACACACACACACACTAGCTAAGACAAACATGTTTTCGTCAGTTTTTTTCTCAATGCACCCACGTATATGCACCTATTCAAAGAAGCCACCCTGCACCAATCTTTTTTTTTGTTTCGTTTTTTTACACATCCATCCATCCACGCTGGAGGGGCTCAGTGAGTGAGCTCCATCCCCACACCAAAGCACCATGCTGGGGGCCTGGCCACATTAGCCAGCCTGGCAGGAGATGTTCAGGCCGGGGCTTGCCAATAGCCTCCAGCAGATGCTGTCCCACAAGGACGGACCGCCACAAGGGGAGCTGGAATGGTCACAAAGCGGTGGTTTAATCCTTTTTTCTGTTGTGCAAAACCCGTGGTGGTTTTTTTTCCCCCGTTCGAGACACAAAATAAATGTTAAATGAATTATTTTTTTAACTTCTTGGGAATTCTGGATGGCACTCTTTAATTGGCCAATTGCTTAAATGGGGTTACACTCTGCTTTATATAAAAACAGCAGTTTTTGCATATGAAGTCAACTGAAGGCCTTTTGGGTCCATATACTTTACTATACTTTACCGTATACTAAATTTACTCCAGAGTTGTTGACAATCCCATATCAACCAAGGCGGGTTTTGGAACGCATATCCTACCTGCGTAGGGGACGGGGGCGTCCTTGTCCAGGGCCACCAGGGGAGGGTCAAGCAGGACGACATCAGTGTTCTCTGTGATCACCCCATGGTACGACGTCTCAATCCACGGCTTGTGTTTATTCACTGGGGAGACAGAGGGAGACAGAGATGTCAGTCAGTGAAACAACACCGCAACAGATCAATCCCCATGACGAGGCTGATGAGTCGGCACTCTGCAAACGCTCATATTTCATGCAGCTAAAGAAAACAGGAGCTGAACTTAGACGGTGCACGTCGACATAAATGGTTTCATTCTCTTTCTCGGGCCCGGTCCTCCATGCCCTTTCAGTCAGAGGCATACTCATGTCTGCTTATCTTTCCTCCACCTCCTACCTCTGTTTCTGCTCATCTTTCCAAACATTCCCTCCAGGTTTCAAAGCGCGGTGTCAGGGCTTGATCAATGGGAGCCATTGAGCTGCCAGTGAAAGGCTGTTTCTTGTGCCAGGCTCAAACAAAGTTCATGAGCTGTGGGTGAGATTAAGAGGCATAATTGCGTTACGGCCCCTAAGGCCGTGTGCGGCAGTCTCACCCGCCCACTTGCCGTTTGTTTGCCACATCTCGGTCAGCCTTTTTTCTGGGGTGCTGACCCAAGGCCAGGAATAAGAAATAAAGAACCTACAGCTGTTTTCTCTACGTTTACTTCCAAGCTGAGGATAAGAGTTGATGATTAAAGAAAACAAGGCAACAAAGACTGTTTTACCAAGAGGAAAATAGGAAATTTGATGCCGGAGATAATGTGTTTTATTTCAAAAAGGAGCTGCATACAAAGTCATTTCTCAAAAACACAAACGCATAGAAATAAAAAAACTCAGTGAGTGGGGACCGAAGCAATGACCTTCACGGATAGTCCATGATTATGTATAAAAAACAGCACTTTACTGTGTAGAAAAATATGTTTCCAGCTTTTAATATCTGTAATTAATAAAATATGTAAAAAAAAAAGAATAATAATAAAATAAAATAATGTAAAATATTTATTTTTTGTTGGTGCATTGAGTGCACTACAGTGAATTCAAATTGAGTGCACTTTATATAAAGCCATTCTGGAATTGTTCATGTTCTCTTTTATTGTGAAACAGTTCATCCATTGTGTTTCACTTTGCTTTGTTTGTGGGTTTTTTTCCCCTCCAACAAACACTACAGGAATTAAATGAACCCATGAAATAGATGTTAGTGTAAGCAGCATGCTAATGTACAGCACACAAGAGAAAGGCCTGAAACGGTTTGATTTTAGCGGTAAATGTGATTGCTGTTTCCACCAAAACACAAAGAGCTGAGGGTATCCCGTAAAAAAAACAAACGAGGAAAAGAACTACAACAATGAATATTCATGAGAACATTCAACCCAGAATGCAACATAATGACCCCATTGCACTGAATGAAAATCATGAACAGGGGCTTCAGAGTGGGAAACCATTAGTCTATGAGAATTGGATAAATATTCATGAATTTGGTACAGTTACAACACAAAAAAAGTAAAATTATACCGCTGGCACTACGGTGTCGGTATAATTTAATTTAAACTCTAATTGCCAGAGCTGGTCATTTTGAAGCCGCTGTGTGTGAGTCAAATGCTAAAGTGATATGAAAGTTTGTAGGACATTTCACTGTATATGTTCCATACTTGGGTATCCATATCCACATGCATATACTGACTCACTTTAATCTGTAGCAAGGCTCCAGACTAACTTTTTACATTGGTGGCACTGGTATGCCTAACTTTTTCATTTATGTGCACCAGCACATCATTTATGCGCACCCCAAATCATTTCAGGTCAGGATTAAGTATTTTAGGACCGGGGACAGGTGGAACGGTTACCTCAGCCAATGATGTTGGGTCTGGGCTGGGTCTTTTCTGGGCCAGGGACAGCTGGAACAGGCATCGCAGCATTTTTCCTGATGACCATTTTTCTTCAATAGTTATAGGGGTGTGCATCTCTCCCTTATAAGACGATCCGATATGTATCTGGATACATGGGCTACGAGACGATTCTGGGACGATTGATTTGAATACGGAACAATTCGGTGCAATTTGATTCGGTGCAATTTGATGCGATACAATCTGATACAGTTCTTAACATTTTTTTAATGTAGACATTCATTTTCCATCATAAATTAAAATCAGCCAATTACCTTGGCTTATTTTACGCTTACCTTCAAATAGATATACAGGTACTCCTCACTTAACAACCGAGTTCCATTCCTAGGACCAGGTCGTTGCGTTAATTGGTCGATAAGCGAGGACCTGTGTTATGTCACGGTAAGGGGGCGTGGTCATTGTGAACGCTAGTGTAGTGAATACTGACAGACTGTGGAACAAGACTCAGACTGAGAACCGTGATGAGATGTATGCAGTGTATATAGTAAATATAGTGTATATAGTGTATATAGTATATATAGTGTATATTGTGTTAATAGTGTATACAGTATATATAGTATATATAATGTATATCGTATATAGTATATATAGTGTATATAGTATATATAGTATATATAGTGTATATAGTATATATAGTATACTGTTTATAGTGTATATAGTATATATAGTGTTTATAGTATATATAGTGTATATAATATATATAGTGTTTATAGTATATACAGTGTTGAGCACCTTGAGTAAGTAGAAGGTTGCTGGTTCGATCCCAGGCTCCTCCTGGTAGCATGCTGATGTGTCCTTGAGCAAGACACTTAACCCCCCCAACTGCTCCCCGGGCGCCTCAACATGGCAGCCCACTGCTCCTAGACACATAAGATACTGGGATGGGTAAATGCAGAAAAATTGCGTATTTCCCCGTTGTGGGACTGATAAGAGTTTATAAATAAATAAATACATAAATGAAATACTAGATACAGTGTTTATAGTATATATAGTGTTTACAGTATATACAGTGTATATAGTATATATAGTATATATAGTGTATAAAGGGTGATGCGCGACGAGATACTAGACGCTGAGACGCCGCGCACGCCGTGGTATTGTAGGCAGCGTACATTAGCGACTGGTCAGAGAGCTGGTCCAAAGTCCGAACGGTCATTAAACAGGTAGGTCGTTATGTGAGGAGTACCTGTATTTCATAAAAGACCAGGGAATCCAAGTATTTTTGTTATTTTATGGCATTTAGATATAATAATAACTAGTATATTATGATTCTGACATAATAATAGATAACATAATGTTGTGATGACCCTGGAAGCGTTGGAGTATTTTTAATTGTCAGTTAAAATGTGTTTTTGCTGCGGGCTTTTCACAAGTGTTCCAAGAGGGAATGTGCACGCTCAATCTGGTGCGGGGGAGTGTGTGGGGAGACGGAGTCGGAGAGAGAGAGAGAGATAGCGAGAGCGTGGAGGGAGAAGTGTTTGGTTGTTTGCTTGTCGGTTCAGCGGCGTAGGTTATGGTCAAAACAGCAGCCTGGAAGGTATCAATAAACCCCAGTGTGTAACAACAACTGTGTGGCTTCTTCCGCCGTCTAGAACACTACAATATCATAATCAGTTGAATCTCTGAGCGGCACGTTGAGACGCGGCGCAGGGTTCAGGCTGGACAGGCGAGAAAGACTGGGATTTACTTCGTTTTCTTACTTGTACAAAAAAAATGAAAAACGTAACCCTAAGTCAGGGAATTGGAGGGGAGTTTTTCTTTCTCCTCCGGACAGCGACGCGCTGTATGTTTCAAGCTTACGCCATGTTTAACATAGACGATTAAAAAAACGGTTTGGGATTCGTATCGTTGAATGGTTCCACCCTTAAATAGTTCTCTCCATTTTGAATTGGGTACACATACACACACACAGACATGCACGGCACATGTGCAAGAAAATCCTGCTGTACTGCTGTAAAATAATCGACAGAAAATAGGCTGTATTTATAATAATTGTTCAAAGGCAAATGTTTGCACACCCAGTTGGTGTTTGTTAAAAAAATATTTTTATACTTTTTTTTTTTTATTAGACCTGCTAAATTTCAGGTGCACAGCGACCAATAAATATGTTTATTTGCACTCGTCAGACTTTTGGTCGCACGTGGTCGCACCCTGGAGCCCTGTGTAGCATCTGTGATCGCTGTGTGGAGAATTGCACTGAATGAATTGTCTTTATTTTGGTCTCTGGAGTCTTATAAACATTTGACTGTAATATGAAGCAGATCGAAATGACACATGAAAGGAGATCAAAAAAAGGAATTTGCAATAGTTACTTTTTGCTGTGTAGGCGGTGGGCTTAATTTATCGATAAAGTGACTATTTTCCACACGCTCTCAGCACAAAATAAAATCATCGAACTGGCTGTTTCTGCTACCGCCACTGGTCTGCACTATCTGTTTTTCAGTCGTCAAACCTGAAGAGATTTGTGTGAGCTAATTCCGAAAGTGGTCCCTGATGTCTGGTTGTGTATATAGTTCCTCATTGCAGCCACTATACTTCATAATACAGTGGTATTGTTTTCTATCTGTTGCTAGTTGATAATACAGGTTTGTGCAAGTTCACTAGCAGCCATTCTGGAATTGTTCACATAAACACATACTGTAGATGCAGACATTGGGTATTCACTTATAACATGCACTTGCACGAGTGCTATTAGACAAGACAGATTTCCTCCTTGTCTGTATTCTTCTGTCAGTCTGTATTGTCTGTAGTCTTCTGCAGACAGCTTCTGGCTCACTGGTCTGTAGAATCCGTTTCCTTGGCCCACTGCAGTGCAAGGGTGTCGTTTTCCGGCTCTTTTTCGTGAGCCAGATCATTTGGCTCGGCTCAGCAATAAATGCCGGCTCGTTCAGCTCCCCAATGGCTCTTCATTTAGGACCACTTCTGCCTTTTATAATTCAGCCAAATTGATGTTTATATTTATGTTTGGCATAAAAAAGGTTAGATTATGTGAAAACATCAAACTCTATTAAATATGTGCATTGAATGGTTTATTCATATTAAACTATCCAAAACACAAACCATTCCTTTCTCATTTGTTGCAAAAAAATAAATATGCAAGATTTTGCCTCTGCAATACGTCAGAATAACTATCCTAGTTGTATAAGAAAAACAACAACATACACCGGCGATCGACGCAACATACAAAGGCTCACGTGCTTGGCTCTTAATGTTATTACCAAAGTGAGACGTTTCTGGATCGTACCCATCCTGCTATTCTGTCTTGTACTAATTTACAAACAAAAAACTAAGAAATAAATGAGCTCTCAGACGGCAGTCTCAAAGGAGCTGACTTGTTCGCAACCGACACATGGCTACAGGGGTGATCGCAATCACTGGGGGCGAGAGGCTTTGGTTCGAGGGGTGTCGCTGCCGCTAGGGCCTCATTTCATGATGATTCCTCTGAGCGTGTCCATTCAGCAGCTCCCTGGGCTTCCTCCCTGACGTTTGCCAAATTGTATTGATTAAATATGGCCTTGTTCTATTTATTTATTTATCTATCTATTGCTTCCTCTGTTGTTGGAATCGGTGGCGTGGTCTTAAATCCACCACGTTTACCTTGTTTCGCTTCATGGTTGTGTGGCCTGCTATTTTTCTGTATCTCTGTGATGTGGTTTTGTGTTGCATAGCTGTAAAAAGCATGTAGACCTTTAGCCAGCACCCGTTGTCCTAATGCAGCCAGCATGAATGAAAGGGCAAAAGTAAGACATGTCGAACACAGTGAAACAGAAGAGACCGATGTGTTTTCACTACGGAGCCCTCAGCAGCACACATTTTACCACAGGTAGCTGTTCCGCATAAAGATTTGTACCAACATTACAATCATGGCCGATTTCATTCACTTTGTTGTCCCTTGGGCCGGCTCGTTCACAGGGATGAAACAGACCATGTGGTTCTGAAGGTAATCTGAAGGTCAACACACCGCTCTGCCTGGTCACGAGGGAAGCCCCGCGGCCTTTATGTAGTTAGCTTAAACAGAATGGACATTGGACACCGAGCTAATGCCAATATTCTGGTCATGGTCCATAGACGATTTGCAGTGATGGTTAATCTTCTGTATGATCTCATGAACAGCTCATCCCAGTGACAGCCCGTAGACGGTGGCACGTCGGCCTTCATTCGTAGAACTAAGGTTTCCTTCTTCTCATCGGAGTAGGCGTCTGTAGCATTCAATCAAGCTTGTCTGTTTCGGTCTCTAAACAAACCTTATCTCGAGACTGGAAGTCTTTTTTTAACTCTACCAAAGAACCCATGGGATCTTTTTATTCAATAAAAATGTGCATCTGAAGCAAAAATGTTAAACACGAGAGGAAAAGAACTGACACGGAGATAAGTGGAACTGTTGTGGGGGGTTAGGATGAGGTTAAATTTCCTGCTAAGACGTCTGAAGAGCTGAAGGGCCTCTCTCTCTCAGAGAGACAGCTGCACGCTGGGCGCCGGGGAACCAAGTGCTGGAGGGGACCCCCCTTCCCGTATCCGTGGTTTGCCCTTGCCCTGAAGCCTGACGGGGTGCGGGCCCAAGCGCTGAGGACGCTGCGTTCAACATGAGCCCGGCTTTGAGCTGCCGCGACAATTTCGCAAAGAACGGCCCCGATAAGGCAACAGGGGACGGGGGAGGAGAAGCTCATTAAAAACGTAGCTGCGTTCATCAAGGGGGCAGGAACGTCTAAGTGGTCTCGCTGTCATCAGCAGTAAGAACGATGCTGAACTCGCTCAAAGCTGTCATGTGATGCCCTAATAAACGATTTTGCAGACTTCTGCAACTGCTTAAAAAAATGCCTGCTCTATACTTCTTCCATAGAGTAATATATACTGTATTTGCAATGTTTGTAAAGGTTTGTGATTTTTCTTCTGTTATGTGTGACTAATTATACGGTTCTGTTTTTCTTATTATTTCTTATTATAATGGTCACATTGATAATGAAAACAAAATGCCTCTGTTTATGTTATTGAAGAAGATTGCAATTGCAGTGTGTATGTGTGTGTGTGTGTGTGTGTGTGTGTGTGTGTGTGTGTGTGTGTTTTGCCTGTTATATAGTTTATTGTATAGTGAAATATACAGTATACTGTTATTGTAAAGTCATGGTTTTCTTATTTGTAACATTGATAATGAAAATATATTTATTTGGTTTAAAGAAGATTGCACTTCCAAATATTTGTGTGTGTTATTGGGGGGTTTTTTTGTGGGGGGGGCAGGGTCGGTTGCTCTCTCTCTCCTATATGTTAATTTCTAAAGATATCACATCTAAAGTCTTGGACGCCGCGGACTGACCAGACCTTCCTGGTCCAATTTACCTTGGCCAATTTTTTTTTAATGAAACAGATATCTGACTGGGATGATACAGAGTACATCCATTTGAGTATATACTGGCTATAACTGTGCTACATTTAGTCCAAACAAAAGAAAACAAGGGATTTTTCTCCTTTCGGTGAGGTACCCGGAACTTATAAGTGACATAGCGTGAGGCTCAGCTTTCCCACGCCGCCATTTTGTCAGATAGCGTCATGTCGTGTAAGGCCTGATCCTCCTATCAGTCGTTATCATTTCATGGCCTCTACTGTTCACGTGTGGCACGCGAGTCATCGGATTAAGTCCTTCTGCCAGAAAGAGATGAGGCTGTCGCCTTCACGAGATCAGGAGACCGATAGATATGCTCCTCTCGTCCGTCCGAGAATATCACAGCTCAGAAGCTGGTGAGAGGGGGAGTGGTTAATTAAATGAACCCGACCGGATCATGGGTTTGCAGAGAAAAAGCCCAGAGGGAACCATTTTGTCGATCAAAACCCCAACGTCTTGCAATGGCTAATGCCGGGACACCAAGTTATTAGCTGCACAATGCCTCTGCGGTGAATCCAAGGCAAACACAGTCAAATTTGTAATTACTTTGGAAAAACTGCGAGGGGAAAGTTGTCTCGGCTGCTTAATTGCACAGGTACCTAAGTCAGGTGTGATTGTTTTGCTGAGGGTTCTGTCTTGGTTGGCAGCCTCACAGTGAAGCCTTCGTCCAGAATAATTCCCCATATTTTGTTTGAACCGTTGCAGTCCGTGTCGAACCTCTTTCCGGGCTTCGCCACAATCTCTAATGGGATACGTCTGCGCAACAACCTCCCCCGGATGAGACGGAAACTCTAGGAGTGAGTGCACTCACTGTGACCTCAATTTTTGGAAACAAAACATCAGCATTGGGTATTAAATAGACCGCACTAAATGGCATGCGATAACCTCTGTTTGGGTCGGGAGGAGCGGAGCTCGGGTGCGCCAGGATCTCATTGAACTTTGTGGCTGCTCGGGAAAACACAATTAGCTGAAGTAAAGGGGCTTTTGCAGCTTGAGGACACTGCTGGAAATCAATTGTGCCACTGCCTGTTCCGTCCTCTTGTTTGATCCCGGCTTATTATGTTTTCCTGTTCAGACCCGAGCCGGGATTCAAATATCATGACCTTTCGGGACCGTGTCACAGAGGATGAAAATAACAGTGATATGAGTTGTAAGGCTCTACAAAGGCTCTTCCAATACAAAACACACCTCCCTTGGGTTGAACAGGTAAAAATCTAATACACCTTATAACCTACTGTATTGCTGTCTCCACTGAGTTTTAAATGCCATATAATATAATAATATAATATAATGCCAACATGTCGTATTTGACACTGCACCCTAAGTACTTTTCTTTGCATTCAACAAAACAACGGGAAACCTTCACTGCTCTAAACTGTGTTGCAGGGACACTTTTGTCAGAAAGAATTACGTGATGTGAGGTTCCTGCGAGTGCTCAAAAGTAAGCGGCGAAAGCTTAAAAGTTGCTCAAACGCAACAGTCCGTCCAGAATCGCTGCGTGCCTGCAAAATTAATTTTTAGAATTCTGTCCTGTAGCTACTTTATTTTTCCAGCTCATTCAATCTGTCTACGTTGTAGAGGATACAACAAATGACTTCTGTCTGGAATTGGGTGAACCAATTGTGCCGTAGACAATTGAATTCAACTTGAGACCAAAAAAATATGATTCATACGAATCAATAGTAATAACTGTCATGATCTCCGCCTTCTTCTACCTTCCCCTCCCTCTCCTTACCTGTCCCATTAGCCCAACTCCATTCACCTGCGCACACAGTTGTTCCCGATCTGCAATCTAACCACTATATAAGCCTCTCTCACCAGTCACCCATTGCCAGATTGTCTTCGATGCCTGCACCAGCAAGAACGACTCTCCAGCGTTCTCCGGATTGATTCCCCGCTACCGACGCTGCCTCACCCCGACCACGTATCCTGCTTGCCCCCCCGCCTGTCTTCCGTCCGCTCTACAAATAAAAGACACTACCAAATATCCCTGCCTGTCTTCGTGCTGCAATTGGGTCCTAACCGCACCCGTTTCAGTACAATCTGGCCAACAATGGACCCAGCACACAACCCCGAGTTGCTGGCACGCCTGGGAAGGGTGGAGTCACAGCTCCAACACCAGTCGGCTGTCCTAGCCTCCACCTCAGCGGACGTTCGGCTAGCAGCGGCTAGCCAGGAGCAAGGGCTCGCCACGCTAGCCACCCAGGTCCAGCGGCTCGCCATCGCTCTCGGTCAGTTCATCCCGCCACCTGCTTCCCCGAACCCACCTCCACCAGCACCGGCCCAGCCTGGGTACCCCCTGGAGCCCCTGGTGGGGGTTCCAGAATGCTACGCCGGAGACGCAGACGGCTGTAGTCCGTTCATCACGAACTGTCCCATCCTCTTCGCTCTGCAGCCCCACACCTTCGCCTCCGAGAATGCCAGGGTGGCGTTCACCGAAAATCACCTGAAGGGCCGTGCTCGGCTGTGGGGAACGGCCGAGTGGGAACGACTCACACCAGCCTGCTCCTCCTTCAACGCCTTCGCCGCTGAGCTCCACAAGGTGTTTGAGGTGACATCACAAAGTCCCGATGCTGCTGGTGGTCTCCTGGGTCTCAGTCAAGGGTCCCGCTCTGTGGTCGATTATGCGATCGACTTCCGCACCCAGGCTCGACTGAGCGAGTGGAACCCGGCAGCCCAGATTGGCGCGTTCCTGATGGGATTAGCAGAGTACGTGAAGGATGAGCTAGTTTCCCATGACCTGCCCACCTCTCTCGATGGCATCATTGAGCTTGCTTCCTGTATCGACCGACGCATCCACGCTCGGCAGCGAGAGAGGCGTCAGAGGCTAGTGGAGCGCCGCCCAGCAACCCGTCTTCCAGGTTCCTCCGGGTCGCCAGCTCTTCCGGCCCATCAACCCACAAGTGAGGCCTCTCCCATGAAGGTTGGCCGGGCCAGCCTCACCCCGGAGGAGAAGGAGAGACGCCAGGTGGGGAACCTTTGCCTCTACTGCGGTCTAGCTGGACACTACATTTCCGGGTGTCCGATAAAAGGGCCGGGCTCGCCATTGAGGGAGGAGGTCCTGGTGAGCCACCCCTCCAAATCCCCCTCTAACCTACGCCCCCTCTGCCAGGCTCGGCTGCTGCTGCCCCAAGGCTCACATTCCCTCGCCATACTTATTGACTCTGGTTCCGATGTTAACATCATCGATGAACACCTAGCACGGCAGCTGGGTGTTGGTCGAGTTCTCCTGCCTTCTCAGGTTCCTGCCACTGCCCTGGATGGCCGCCTCCTGGGGACAGTCACCCATCAGACGGTTCCCATCCGCATGCTCCTGTCCGGCAACCACCACGAGACGATACAGTTCTGCATCCTGCACTCACCTCGTCACCCTCTCCTCCTGGGGTTCCCCTGGCTCCAGCGTCACAACCCACACCTCGACTGGACCACAGGGGCTATTCTGGGATGGAGTCCTGCGTGCCATCAGGTCTGCCTGAAGAAAGCCTCCGCACCTCAGCCATCCACCAGCTCCAGCTCCGCAACCAACATTTTGGGGGTCCCTGCCGAGTACCTCGACTTCAGGGAGGTCTTCAGCAAGGCCAAGGCGACATCCCTTCCCCCGCAAAGGCCATACGATATTGCCATCGACCTCCAGCCCGGCTCCACCCCCCCAGAGGCCGCCTGTACTCCCTGTCCGCCCCGGAGAGAGAGGCCATGGACGCCTATATTAACGACGCTCTGGCGGTGGGCATCATCCGTCCTCCTCATCCCCGGCAGGGGCTGGCTTCTTCTTCGTGGAGAAGAAGGATAAATCGCTTCGCCCCTGTATTGACTATCGTGGTCTCAACGACATTACGGTCAAGAACCGCTATCCCCTGCCCCTCATCTCATCAGCCTTCGAACTCCTGGAGGGGGCCACGGTGATCACCAAGCTTGACCTACGCAACGCCTACCATCTGGTCCGGGTTCGAGAGGGGGACGAATGGAAGACGGCGTTCAACACTCCCTCCGGTCACTACGAATATCTGGTGATGCCCTTTGGCCTCACCAACGCCGTCTTCCATGCCCTGGTCAATGACGTGCTCAGGGACATGCTCAACAAGTTTGTCTTCATGTACCTTGACGACATCCTGATCTTCTCCCGATCCCAAGCTGAGCACGTTCACCATGTCCAGACGGTCCTGCAGTGCCTCCCGGAGAACTCACTCTTTGTGAAGGCAGAGAAGTGTGAGTTTCATGTCCTATCCGTCTCCTTCCTGGGGTACGTCGTAGGGAGGGGGACCATCCAGATGGACTCCACCAAGGTCTCCGCCGTCACCACCTGGCCCACCCCGGACTCCCGCAAACAACTCCCGCGCTTCCTCGGTTTTGCCAACTTCTATCGGAGATTCATCCGAGGCTACAGCACGGTGGCTGCCCCTCTCACAGCCCTTACCTCCTCCAAGGGGCCGTTCATGTGGTCCGCCAATGATGCCTTCCTGGCCCTGAAGGCACGGTTCACTTCAGTCCCCATTCTGGTATTGCCTGACCCCAAACGGCAGTTCAGCTGCAATTGGGTCCTAACCACACCCGTTACAATAACAGCTTTCTCCAGTAATTTAATCTTTGCTCGTGAGTTTAAGCACCAGTGTGTAGAATTGAGTGGCACCTTGTGGAACGGACTCGGCAGAAATGGAATATAATATTGATAAGTGTGTTTTAATAAGTGTATAATCCCATGAAAATGAGAATTGCTGTGTTGGCATTACCTTAGAATGAGACGTTTATATCTACATAGAGTGGGTATGCTTCACGGAGGCCGCCATGTTGCACCGCCATGTTTCTACAGTGGCCCAGAACGGACAAACCAAACACTGGCTCTAGAGAGGGCCTCCCGGTTCTACTCGGACTTTGACTAATTAATGATAATTAATGAGGACTAATGATAATAAAATATGTATCCTGCAAGCGCTGTCTCGCTATCAGACTTAACGCCTCGAATAAATTGTTTAGTACCATGCAAAGCAGCTCGCTAACGTTAGCAATAAAACGCTACCACAATGCGGAACAACACTCACAATTGCTATCTTACTTGTAAGCTATGACCTATAGTTTTATAGAATAAAATAACTAAATAGATCTTCGCCTCATCACTTGACATATGAAGCAACAACTTGATGCTGTCGTAGACAATGACATCTATGGGAAATAGATGGGTTTTCAGTTTGTTGCGATCTGCAACCTCACCACAAGATGCCACTAAATTCTACACACTGCACCTTGAGGCCAGGTAATATTTTTTTTGCTTCCTAATCTAATTTGCCGCAGCCCCTGATGCAGTTATTGCACACTAATATGATCAGGGGCGGCTGACGGCTGAAAGGTGATGGCGGGCGCGTGAACACGGTGCATATTTTTATCACCAGCTGTTGGTCAAGCGGCGACTATCTCTATCTCTATCTCTCTCTCTCTCTCTCTGTCAAGCATTTCACTGCCAATTAGACCCTGAGTCGCCCAAGTGCCCCAACATGTCTCTCGGAGCGCGGCACGGGTCGCTATAACGGCTGATTAATCTCCGACCGGGGCGAGAGGGGTGCGCGCCGTGTTTAACTGCGAAACGATGGGCGGGCGCCGGTTAATGTGGCCGTGCCAATGGAACTGAGCGCGGGTTGGGTGGGGGAGGGGCTGGAGGAACCCCCCCAAGGGCCACGGCGGAGGAAGAGAAACAGTTCGCAATTAAAAGGGAATCTGTAGGAAATTAAAGCGGTGATAGATAAGGTCAACAAAGCTGGCTCTGTGATGAATACATCAACATAATGAAAAGTAAGCGCTGGGATGTCGCTCGGCGACCGGTGGGAGGCCGGCATTATGGTTTCATGGTAAGACGGGGGCCTGTATGATCTCGGAGAGGGCCCGGGGTGTGACTCAAAAAGCCCCCATTGGGGACGACCCATGGCATGTTTCAACGTCTTTATCAAACCTACTCTCTGAAAGTTAATTTAGGCCTCAGCATCCATCAGTATAGGAATTTCAAGTTGATACGCTAGTTGGGGAATTAAACAGCTAATTAAAATCATTGATACAGTAAACATAATGCGATAATTGGGAACATGTAATTTTCAGTATTATATTCTAAACAGATGTTGTGAGCACTCTAATTATAAAGTGAAATGACTGTAGTCATTTCAATGACTGTAGTCATTTCAATGACTGTAGTCATTTCAATGACTGTAGTCATTTCACCATCTAAATTGGGAGCGTTTTGAGAATATAGTGTCGGGCATATTATGACCAAAAGTCAAAACATATCATTTGTTAGCCAGTAAAAAAAAAAAAAAGAAGACGCAATAATTCCACCCTTTTGTGCGTAAGTGGGACACAGCGGCGGATCAGTATTCTGTGACGGCGCTGGGCTTAGGAAACGGAGCGCCTGCCAACAACAACCTGGGTCACGGCGACGACACCTCTTCTCCGTTGTCTCCTCTCTCTCTCTCTCTCTCTCTCTCTCTCTCTCTCTCTCTCTCTCTCTCGCCGTCACCCTGACCCCGTAAAGAAAAGCGTCGCAAACAGAAGATGCATCTGCCCTCTGCTCATTTTCCCGGGGACACGTTTTTTGGAGGTCACCCGCTGCGCCTCCGCCCGTTCCCACCTGAATTGAATACCCAACCCTGCCATGTCAAAAGAACCGCTCTGCGCTCCTCTGGGATGGTATTGAAAGTCATGACGAGTCCCAGAAAGGGGAAAAACAAAGAGGAAAAAAAGGTGGGGGGGGGACTGCACCTGTCTGGGCTTCTGTGGCTGCTTTGTTTGGATTTAGTTTCTTGAGGTGGTGTGCTCTTTGTTGCTTTAGGTGGGGTGAGATAAACTAGGATCACACAATGGGTTTTTGGAGTTTTCTTGGGAGTGGAATAGGCTAACAATTCAGAGCCTGCCCTATGTTGCCCTTAGGTGTGTGTGTGTGTGTGTGTGTGTGTGCGCGCGCGTATGTGTGTTTTAGGGTGGATGGGGGGCGGAGGACTCGGTCAAGATCAGCGCTGCAGCAGGACACCACAATGTCTGAGACTAACAAATCCTGGTCGGGAACACACACACACACACACATTCATGCGTGCACACACCCAGACACACACACACACACGCGCACATGCACACACGCGCACACACACACACACACACACACACACACACACACACACACACACACACACACACACACAGGTGGGGAAAAAGGGGAACGGGCTACCCCCTTCCAATGTCCGCCTGCCGGCTAGTACACACATCGACTTCTCAATTTCTATCTATCGCGCCTGGATGAGCAAACACAAGACCTTTTTCTCCTCCATCTCTCACTCCATCTTTCCACACTCCCTGCAGTGATATGATAGAGCCCCAGCCAAAGGTCAGCCTTTTATCATGCGCTTGTTTTCCAGTTTGAGTGGGAGTGGGAGTGGAAAGACCCGTTTCCCCTTGGTATGGCACAGTAGTACAGGGTAAAGCATTATACGCAGTGCTTGAAGTGGGCCAGCACGTTGAGGTTTTGCGTAAGAAAAAGTCCCCCCCGCCTCCCGCCAACATGTGAATAAGGGGAGTACCGGCACATATTTTTTTCCAAGTGGTCCAGGTTCGTCCGTCGCTAAATGCCGCGTGGTCAATTTGTGTTCGCCGAGTGACACTGCCGCTTCTCTCGTCCCTGATGAGTACGAGAGACAGAGCGAGGGAGAGAGACAGATCTACCAAATGGAGTCCTTGAGAGATGGATAGACATGCAATCAATGATACAACATGTTATGTAAACACACACACAGACGGTAAACTAAAAGCATCTATGGGGGCGGCCAACAGTGGAGGTATCGGGGCTGAAACGACATTTTATTTTCGCCAGCACAACCTCCGTTTGCACGACCCGCCCCTCTCCCGTCGAATAGCATTGCGGCCGCGATGGCTGCCCCTCTCCCCGCTCTCCCCGCATCGAGAGCCATTACCCGGGGCATGTAAATGCGAACGCGATTCGGAGAAAATTGCGTCCACGGCATCACGGATGCACTACGCACGTCCTTAATGTAGATTCCAGCGGGCCTACGCCACAGACTGCTGCTGTTAATGGTCATGCAGGTGCATGGTACAAAGGAATGCTGCAGACATAATCACCTTCAGGACGCTTATTATTTTAAAAGAACAATTTTCTGCCTCTCATGAAAGCAAGAGGCCATTTGAGCATTGCACTAACTACTTGTCGTTACTTGCAGGGTTGAAATACAGACCGTATTGGAGAAGAAGAAAGAAAAACCGGCAAAATCAGTTAATAATACCGAACCATTCCATCTATCCCTCGCTGTTTGTGAAAAGCTCTTTGGATATGGAGGAGGCCTGCAGTGGGTGATTTGTAAAGTGCGTGTGTGTGCTCATGTTAATGTTTCCTAATGTGTGTGTGTGTGTGTGTGTGTGTGTGTGTGTGTGTGTGTGTGTGTGTGTGTGTGTGTGTGTGTGTGTGTGTGTGTGTGTGTGTCTGTTGTGGACATACTGACCCGAATATAACACAGGATTTTTTTCCTAGAAAGACGTCTGAAAAAGTGGGGTCGTTTTATATTCGGGGTTTAGACTTTAAAATGTCAATATACGGTAGAATAATACAAAAATAAAACTTTCCTTTTTTTAAATACTTTGATCATTTTACTTCGATCACTCAGATACACCGAATCAAAAATGTACTTTCATCTTGTTGGTCCTATGTTTCATTTCATCTAGCTTTTCTGTATAAATCAACACACACACAGACCCACACAGACCCTTTCAAAAACAGTTCATCTGAGTGTGTGTGTGTTTGTGTGTGTGTGTGTATGTGTGTGTGGATTTGCGTATGTGTGTGTGTGTATGTGCGTGTGTGGTTGTGTGTGTGTGTGTGTGTGTGTGTGTGTGTGTGTGTGTGTGTGTGTGTGTGTATGTGTGTGTGTGTGTGTGTGTGATTCCTCCTGGCAGTCATTCCATTTGGCCTCTCTCTCTATCTTTTTCATATCGTTCAAAAAAATCGAAGGTCTGCAGGCAGGGAGGTGTGATGGGGAGCAGAGAGTGAGAGTGCTCCTGTGCTTTCTGCAGACCCTCAACACCCGCACATACACACTCCTCTCACTATTTCACTTCACCCGGAGGGACGGTTGAAAGTGAAGACAGAGGCAAAACATGAAAAAAAAACAAAAAAAAACAAAAAACCTGGAACTCTTTTCCTCACTAACAGTGTCCAAGATTCCAAGACACGCACACACGCACACACGCATGTACACACACACACACACACACACACACACACACACACACACACACACACACACACACACACACACACTTGAGCAATAATATTTGAACACTGTAGAAATTGTATTAACTTGGTAAGTACATAGCAATAATTGTAAATGTATACCCTGTACCCTGTGTATGTATACTGTACACACTGTACACACAATAGTTTATCCCGTGCATAAAATCACATTTTGTATATGCTGTATATTTTGATATATTGGCTATTTCTGTTTTGTATTTTTTGGCTATTAGTGTACATTTGTTTTAACATTATTATTGTTCTTATTTAATTCATATTTTTTCAGACTTCTTAAATTGCTTCTTGTCTCTAGAAAAATGCACCAATCCAGCCTGTTCTGCAGTATAATAAGGTTTAAAGATATTAACACACACACACACACACACACACACACACACACACACACACACACACACACACACACACACACACACACACACACACACACACAAGGTGGAGGAGGCTGCACACACCAGCACACATTAACAGAATGGGGGTAACCAATGGAGCCTGGCCATGGGCCGTGATGCTGATATGTCTGTCACGCTGACAGCTCCCTTCCCCCTTTTGACTAAGAGAAGATGAAGGGGCGGGAGTCATCACCTCCCAGAAAACTGCTCCAGAAGATGCGCGCGCGTACATATTTCCTCTTGTTCCAGCATATGGGAAAACATTTGTGCGCACATCCAGTTACAGTATATGAAAACCTAGATGTTTTATTTTTTTATGATTGACTTTTTTTCTAGATTTCAAGGCACGGCCGAGACCAGCGCGCAGTTCAATATTTAACATTCGTCGGTGAATAATTTATCAGTGTGTCAGAGAGTTGAATGAAATTGACCTTGGTGCAGCTCGGGTCGTAAAAAAAACAAGACAATTGCGTCTATTATCCACATATCTGCACTTCCTCGTTGCGAATACAGTACATGTGCATTTTAATGTGCATGGGAATTTTTTCTTATAACTGTCCAGTATTCAATGTGCATTTGCCTATTTTACAGTTTGTTAGAGTCGTTTACAACAAATACGAAGCCCCTTTCACACATGCAGCCAATCCCTGAAATGTTCCGGAATATTTTCTGCATCTGGTCACGTGTGAATGGGAGCAGAGATCGATATTCCGGGAAATCTGTTAAGGCAATTTCCCACCTCAAGAACTAGTAACCTTCTGACAAAATGCCGGGGTGGCCATAGACAGCTGTGTTGTGATGGAAGCAGTAACATTGGCGGAACAAGCACCTAAAGTAGGGGTGGAGCCGAATCTGAATCCGGTATCGGCAAAAAAAAATTTGTGGGTTTTTTGTGGATATTTATTTCCTACAAATATTTAGGAGGGGGAGTCCCGGGGAGGTTGGAGTTGGGGGGCATATGGGTCAGCAATTGGTGCCACATACAAGTGCCTTACAACATCAAGAAGCTGAGAGCCTAAGGATAATTTGAGATGCAGCTCGACCCTGTAAGTCAATCGTTTCTATCAATTAATCAATTTCAACATTATATTTTTAATTGCAGCTGCTAAAATTGTTAATATTTTTAGTGTGAAGGGGCTTTGAACCTTATACTCATGCCGAATGATGGCCATTCCTGTGATAAATTATTTGTGATTAGTTGTTGCACCAAGTTGTGGGTTAAGGCCATTAATTACACAGCTTTGGTATTCTTTCTAGCCATTTTTGACCATTTTGACATTTTGATGACTGATTGGACGACACTGTTTTCGGAAAATGAATCGGAAACTTCCTTAAAGTACCTGGACATCCCATACATTTTCTGAATGGTCTGGGCCTCTAGATTCTGGGTCTAGAGTTTCATGAGGCTGTGATTATCCTAGAGGTGACAATAGGTCATTTTTATACAGAAAGGTCAAGTTTTAAAAATGCTGTCATCACATTGAAATGGTTACTACGAGGCCGTATTTCATCACACATGAATTCAATTGGGCTCTGTGCATTCACGGCAGCTGTATAGCCATACCCCATTTCTACATTTCAATGACTGTTTAGGTATCACAGTGTGCAGAAATAGGGAAAATAAATAAAAGTTAAAAATAACATGTTTTCACAGCATGCGGAAAACGGTGTGTTTAGGACCCTGACGCTTACATACCCTATGCAGCTGATATATGTCAGACATGGCTGTAAAGGTGAGACTCTTGCGGTTCTACTGCCCAATTTCATTCACATGTCTCGATGAGAGGTCAAGGGACCCGCTTGAAAATGATTATGCCCATTTACTTTTGTCAAAAAAGATGGCCGACTTTGGAGATACGCCTGCTTCTCAGCGAGCTAGCATGAAATGGTTTCCAGCTACGGATTTTTATGGAAGTCTTGTTTCCGATAATACCAAAGTTTAAACTCAGCTTAAAAATTGAGCTTGTCACACACAGACTGCGCCGTGGACCCGCTGGCGGGTCCGTCGAGCTTAACAGGTTCAATTTCCGCTTTGCTGGTTTTTCGCACATTCTGGCAGAGAACACATGGGATTTCAGCGGATTACATCTAGCACCCTCTTATATTCCGCATTGTGCCTGTTGCCACGTGTAAAAACCAGCTGCTTTGTAAAAACCCGGCCAAGCAAAAGTTGATTCCTGCAGTGGGGGTTATACGTCTCATATCTGACATGTCACGGCAACATGGTGCCGCATATCGTTAATGGTGAACAAACATCATTCATTTTAACACATTTATTTGACCACGTATAATGTGGTTTTGAACTATAGAGAACCATGAAGGGAGTGGGATTGGAGCCGGTCCTGAGGGTGCGACCAGAGTGTTTTTCCTGTCAATGTGCAGGCCATCTGGTTGCTCACACGTTCCCGGCAGACTGGACTGATGGGTAATATCACAGTCCACGTCAGAAGCAGAGCTGCTAAATGCTCCATTGCATCATGTTGTGTTAGCCTTGACCCTCAAGCTGACGACCGCTTATCAAAAGCCAACAGGAGCCATGATGCTTTCACAACCCTTCAGAAACAACCATCCCGCAAGTGTGCTCCAGTGAACACAAGCCCACCTGCAAATTATATTAGATATAGACACACGCAGACACAGTGCGGGCACCGGGGACCACGTAGATGTATGTAGAAAGAGCATTTGTATTTGCCACCTGCTGTCGGCACCTTGGCCATTAGGATGAAAGAAGTGACAGTTTCGGCAATGAACTAGAAACGACCTCGCTGAACTCATTCTGCGGCTGCCCGATGCCATATTTCTGGGAAATGGAGCTTCTCTCGCACACACACGCACACACACACACACACACACACACACACACACACACACACACACACACACACACACACACACACACACACACACACACACACACACACACACACACACACACACACACACACACACACACACACCAGCCAAGCGCACAACAAAACATATGTCTCCACAAAAAAAACACATGAATAGTAAATAAATAACACAAAATCACATATTTCCACAATACAAAGCACCGGCTGATAAGCAGTAATTTAAAGAGATATACACATAATAGTCCAGCGCCTGGTTTAAAGGCACTAAAAGGCCTAAAAAGAAGACGTCAAGAGATATATCTGTCATATAGCAAAACAAAGAGTTTTCAGAAATTGAAACAGCCCCGCGCCAAATTCTTAGTATTAAGCTCTTTTCCTTTACATATTTCTTGTTCTTTGCCTTCAGATTACACTTTTCATCGGGGAACTCTGTGTTTTCCATTTGACCGAGTGCATTGCAATTATCATTAGGAATAAATGACCACCTCTGTCATTACTGAATGAATGGAACGGATCAAAACTCGCCAGAGCTGAAGGCTGGCCCCGTAATGACGGCAATTCGAATCCCTCGGAGCTGATGATGATTCCAAATCCATAATGTACAATAACACATCAATTGCCTGAGCTGTGAGATTCCGCAGCAAAAGGTGCTGCCGCCAAGACACAAGAGCGGACGAGAAGCCTTTAGCGGGAACAACCTTATTTTGTAAAAAAAAAAAAAAAAAAAAAGCCCCAAGTCTATGTGGAAGAGGAGACAGATACAAGGTGGAGGGGGACCCATAATCTCAAACAAAAAAAAGCCAAACAAAGATTGATTACGCTAATTCATCTTTCTTAGGCCGCAGCAGAGACAGCCCAACATGTTCTTCATCATTCACAATCAATGGGAAATGTCAAGCTGGCGACTCCTTGCTCTCGGCTCTGTATCTGCGCCACTACGGCTTTGTATTAAGTTGACTTTTGGACTCTGCGAAAGCCAAAAAACAGATTGCGCATGAAGCGCTCACAATAGGCCACAGTTTCATCATCAACTGTACAAGGCCTTGCATTGTCGAGTGGGGGCTACATTTTGGGACTCGAACACCATGAGGAGAAAAACCAGACACCAGGAATTGGGTGTTCCTTTGAAAAGCGTGTGTCCAATCTGTCACTGCTCTGTAATAGTGACTTTTTTCCAAACAACATATGCTTTCAGGTATATAAAAGAAATGGTGACCTCAATGAACTAAATATACCTTCACCAGCTCCTGCATAACCACCGGAGTCCGGTTGGGCGCGTCTCGGCACGTCCCCTGGGGTGGGGTGCCGGGGGATGGGGGGGGATGTTTATCAGTATTCCAGGTGAAGTCTGGTCCCCATGAATATTTGAGCTACTGGCCAGTGAGCATGGCGTAAAGATACTGGCTCCAGTTCAAAGGCCTCTTAGCATCAAAAGGAATGTGCGGAGGCTGAAGCAATTTCAGTGGAGAGAGAGAGAGGGAGGGGCGGGGCGAGAGGGAGGAATGGAGCTGAGATGGGGGGCAGAGTTGGATAAGGCGCTTTGGTATATACCAGGTGACCGTCCAACGAAGTGAAGCTGTGCAATAACGGACCATGGCTGGATGTTCCAAACCGTGGACGTCCGTCTTGTACCTAAACGACACCCGCGTATACCATTTCCCGCACCCCATAGCTAGTCATACCTGCTAGCTATGGGGTGAAAAAACACAAACTATACATATACTTTATTGGCATCTAATAAACCTCTTCACTCAAAGTCAGCGCGGTGGCGTCCGAGGTCAGACTCGGCGGCCGGTGTCCATCAATCATCTTCACGGAGCCGGAGCACCGATCTGCATTCGGCTCAGGTCATTCAGGTTAATGCGGGAAAGATGATCAAAGGCAACGCTCCCGATATGAAAAAAAAAGCTGGATAAGTGTGTGAAGCTAATGCGACTGTGGAGGGAGGGAGGGCAGGAAGGGGAGGGCGGGGGCACTGAGCTACGTTACCCATTTGGGTGGAAAAACAGTAGGTATACGGGTGCTGCATCTGCATTTTCTGAAGGTCATTAGGAGAAGGGCAAAAGTCTTCTGCGTGATCATCCGGTTGGTCATTCTGGATGGAACGGACAAATTCCCAGGATGTTATGTTCCAGGTATTAAGAAATTAGCCCAAACCCTCTTCACCCTGCCCCCCGCCCTGTTGGACTCTGCCACAAGGCTGCTGCTGCTGCTGCTGCTGCTGCTGCTGCTGCTGCTGCTGCTGCTGCTGCTGCTGCTGCTGCTGCTGCTGCTGCTGCTGCTGCTGCCTTGTTGTGGTTCTTACGCAGTCAATCCTTCTCGACAACACTCTGTCCTTCTTCATCTGGGTTACTGGTTAATATATATATATATATATATATATATATATATATATATATATATTACAGCTATGCATGATCAGACTTTAGAGTGGGAGAAAACGGGTGAGGGCTGGGGGTGGTGGGAAAGAGAGAGAGAGAAAGAAGTGAAGGAGAAACATCCATTTTTCATGTCTCTTCACTGCAGCTGAATCCGCTGGACTGGAGAGATGGAGAGAGACAGAGAGAGATGGAAAGAGCGAGAGAGAGAGAGAGAGAGAGAGAGAGAGAGAGAGAGAGAGAGAGAGAGAGAAGAAATGGATGGAGGGACTAGAGATTTCTTCACTCTATAACCTAATCTTTTCGATGGGCCCCCTTTGGTGGCGCCTGTTTACCAGAACTTCGGTGGGAGAGGTCCAGACAGGAGATTTGTTTTCTTGTTCTGGAAACTCCTCCTCTTCCGCCGCCTGTTGATTAATGGGCAAATCAAGTGTCCTTCAAAGGGAAAACTCTAGACTGGGCTGCTTGGGATTCCGCGGCGCTCTTTTCTGCGACGTGGCAAACCCTCCACCTCCCTCGCCGTGTAAACTGATTGATTCCTAGATTTGAAACCCATTGTGACATTAAATACGCATGGGCAGTACGTTGCAATATGCACACATCACTCAAAACAAAGTAAAAACAACAATGTCGCCCGGGGGCCCGTGGGACTGTCAATCGCAGTCCCGCCGTCCTTCCCCGACTTCCCCTAGGGGGAGGGCTGTGGAGGTCGCATTAGCTCAGGAACCGGTCGCAGGTGGTGAGACCCATCCCCAAGGCCACCACCGCCACTAAAAGACTAATCGCCCCCAATAATTTCCTCCAGTAATTATTGATGTTCATTAATCATTGAAACACTAAGCGGATTAGCCCATTGGGAACTTTCGCAGGAGGCCAGGGCGCCCACGCTATCAGACGGTATCATGTGATGTATGATATGATCCGGATTGTACGCATTAATCTTCCTAATGCTTTATCACCGTTTATAATAACCCGCTCGTCTTTCGGCTAGAGCGGCTTAATGTGTACCCAGGCAGGTATGTGTGTGTGTGTGTGTGTGTGTGTGTGTGTGTGTGTGTGTGTGTGTGTGTGTGTGTGTGTGTGTGTGTGTGTGTGTGTGTGTGTGTGTGTGTGTGTGTGTGTGTCTGTCACGCAGCACTTGTAGACAACATGGATAGAACTCCAAATAACCTTTATGGATGATAACCCCCCCCCCCCCCCACCCCATCCTCCATGACCCACAGGATTTCCATAAGAGATTATGCTAATGCACACTAGAATACCTACTAGTATTTGTGTGTGTGTGTGTGTGTGTGTGTGTGTGTGTGTGTGTGTGTGTGTGTGTGTGTGAGAGAGACGGGAGGAGGCGCAGACACGGAGATGGTGTGTTTGTTGCACGTGCTTTCACGCGTATGGTTTCCCTACTGTACTGTACACTCTTTTCGTTCAGCCACAGTGCGTTGTTCCCATACCAGGCACGCTGTCAAATTCATGAGTATGCATACGCACGCCCCTGTGCGTGGAAGAGAGTAGTTTAATTATTGACACCGATTATGGCGCCACCCGCCCCCCGTCTTCCCTCCTCCCCCTCCCCTTGTTTTTCTCTTTTTTTCCTCCTCCTCCTCCTCCTCCTCCTCCTCCTCATCCTCCTCTATCACGCTGCCTGCATTATGGAGGGACTTTTGTTCGGCTAATAATGAAATGCATTAAAAGGGGAAGGCCCGATCCTCCTCTCCTCTCTCCTCTCCGCTGCCCTCGTTCTCTTGTTCTCTCACTATCTCTCGCTCTCTCACCCTCCTTCCGTTCCCCCAGCCTCGGCGTATGGAGTTAACTAGCTGGCATAGCTGTGGGATCCTTCGCATCGCATTCTGACATCACTGCTTGTGAACGCTTCCAGTTGTAGGGAGGCCGGGGGATGTTACTCATACATATTTTGTGTCACCTACATTCCGTTGACCACGTTTTGAGACCATAAAGAACCTGCGAAGGTCAAACCAGGGTTGCCATGGGAGACAGTTGCCAGCTTGTAGAGAGGCCGGACGATGTTACCAGGTTTATACTTTTGCATTGTGTGATATGTACATTATAACTAGGTGGTTTCGATGGTTTCCATTGACCATGTTCTGAGATCATAAAAGGACCTGTGAAAGTCAAGCGATGGTACGGTTGCATGTTCCAAAGTTGCCGGTTGGAAACCGTTGCCGGCTGGAAAAGCTTTATTATAGGGGGACTGGAAAATGTTACCGGGTTTATACATTCCATCTTGTGTCACCTACATTATGGCTTGATGGTTTAGATGTTTTATGTTGACCACGTTTTGAGGCCGACCACGTTTTTCACAGTCACCCGTTTTAACTCGAAACATTTATAAGAAAGACTATTCACTGTTTCAATGTTTCGATTCACTGTTGTCTTTTCGGTAGATAAGTCTACAGCTGCCAACTTTTGGGGAGGCTGGAAGGATGTTAATGGGTTCATACTTTGCATTTTGTGTGACCTACATGACAACTAGGTGGTTCAGTTGTTTTATGTTGACCAGGTTTTGAGGTCATAGAGGACCTTTGAGACACATGCCACAAGGCCCGGTTGTATTTTTCGAAGTTGACGACGGGGAACACTTGCCGGCGGGAAAACCTGCAGCTTCTAGGGAGGCTGGGGAACGTTCCTAGGTTTATACTTTGCAATCTTGTGTCACCTAGATTATGGCTCGGCGGTTCAGATGTTGTCGGGCCATGGACAACCTGGGAAAGTCAAGCCATGATGCCTGGTTGCCTGGTTTTGATGTCGCCAGTTTGGAACTGGAAACACACAAAAGAAAGAATAGTCACTGTTTGGATTCACTGTCTATCAATTAGAGAAAGAAAAAACAAATCACTCATATCTTTCCCCCTTATTAACCACCTCTCCTTCTGTCTTCGCCAACCCTTTCCTTCCTTTAATATTCCCCTTTCAGTATGGCCGTTCCGGGCCGTCGGCCAATTCCTGGCCAAAACGTGGTCGCGCTTGGCTGATCCTGCCGATAAGAGACCGGATGCCGCTCGTCCACAAAGGGAAGAGGTGGGATGGAGAGATTGACGGAGAGAAAGAGGACACAAAAAAGCAGGGTGAAAACAACCTGGAGGCAGAAGTGCTCGGCATAATGAGCGATGCAGGGAAAGTGACGAGGGCGACGGGAGAGTGACAAGCTGCAGCTCCTATCGGACCGGAAGATGTTGGCTGTCAAGGCAGGAAAACCACTGGGAGGGGTGGAGGGGGTTCAATATTCATAAATAGTTCTAAGATAAAAGAAAAATTAAAAGAAAAAGTAAGTTGTGAAGGGGAGGTGGTGAAATGAGATTGAAGAAAAAGATAATGAGCCACACTGAGGATAGAGGACATGGTAGCTCGCATTGTCAGTCGGCTACGATCACACCATTTCGCTGCAGGTTAAGTTAACTCCACAGTGGGAGGGAGTTTAATTGGAGATTGCAAAGGGGCTTCAGGGAGGGAGGGTTTAATTAAGGAACAGAGTTGCGAGAAGGTGTACACAAGTCACAGGTTTGTCGCGTGAATGCGCTGTTTGCGAGCGTCAGCATGGGCTGCGCGTCGTGGACAATGTGTCAATTGGCCGACACAAACCATGTCCATTTTCAGCAGCTCATTAAAATTGATAGGCTGCTTGGCCTTGGTGTTTCAAAAATATACGCCTAGTTGGGGGAAATGGAAATGCTAAGAGCCAAGGCTAACACTAGACAGCACACCGGTGAAAGGGAGGGGGAAATGATCCGGTAACAGTGGATTGAACGGAGATTTGCCGGCGGCAACAGCATGCAACTTGGCGAGAGTGCGATACCCCCCACCCGCCCCCCCTCTCCCACGTTTCTTCTCCTCCGTCCAGGAGCCGCAGAGGAAGATAAAAACACCATCTGCATCTACATCAAATGGGGATAAAGGGCAGTGGGGGGGGGTGGAGATAGAGCGGCAGAGAAGGGACGGAGGTCAAGTTGTACTTTGTGGAGAAAACTCTCATCTCTGGCAGCGGGAAAGGGGAGCTACTCGAGACAGACGACATGAAAAGAGAAAGCGAGCGGATGGTTGGAGGGTAAACGATAAGTCCTGGCACAGGGACGCCTAGCAGATGCGGGCACAGTGTGTGGCAGCAAGACATTCGGCCAGAACTGATTTCCCTTTTTTCTCCCCCATCTCTCTTTATCGCTCTCTCTCACTCGCACGGATGCATACCCACACATGTACAGTTGGAAAGCTACCCCCTTCCTTGGAATGGGACTTAAAGAGCCTCTCTTTGGCACGTACTGAGAAACACACAAATCCTTTAAAGTGAGCAACCCCAACCCAATCCATCTCACCCCACCCGACAACCCGTCTCCCCAAAACCTTGAGAGAGATTATGTTTTCTGTTTGAAGTGCGACTATGCCTCCTCTGTGCCTTGTGAAGGTGTCACCGCTGGCCTTACTACAGGGATTTTATTTATTTATCTATTTATATATATGCCTCTGGTGTAGGCAGGATCACACATGCATACATTCATACATACACACACACATACAAGCAGTCCACCAACACTAATATCTTTTCACAGCAGTTTTTTTTATTTATCAGACAGACTACATGGATCTAACGACTTCCCTCACTGGCTGATGGGGGATCAAGTCTACATCTTGGGAAGACAGGGATTTCTAGTCACATGTCGGAATTTTAAAACGTCCTTTAATCGCAAATCGTTCGGGGGGAAAAGGCAGACGTCGCTTGTAGCTCCTTTGAGAATGCAGTGTGAGGGAGGGTGTACTAAGTCATACGCCACAGCGTTGAGAGAACGAACTCTCTTGATATCTATGCTACTCCAGAGATTTGCTAAATTTGATATTTGATGTACTGTACGTTCCACTGGGTGGAAGTGAGAAAAGCCTCAAGATTGATGTAAATGAGCTCTTACGTTTCAAGGAATATACTCTGAAATACGCCAAACTACTTATTGATGGAGGAAGCGGGGCAACTTTCTGTTTCTAGTCTCTTACGTCAGCACTGATGTAGTCAAAAGGATAAAATGCTTGATGCTTTGTGGGCATTCTTTTCCACATATTTTTTTTATTTTTTTTTTTTAAGTTAAGACTTTGCCCAAGTGGATTGTACAGCACAGCGAGAAGCTGCGGCAGAGTGCTACGTTTCTCAATAGAAAAGAGCTCAGCAAGGCTTTGTTATGAACAATTTTAAATTATGTGAAGCAACATTTTAATGAGGCCTGGGTTGAAAAATAACAATCCTTTGAGAAGTGTCAAACATCTCTGAAATTCAATTTGAGGCTCATCGCGGTGACGCAAGCCATACAGAACCCTGCGCGCGGTCATTATGGAAAATCGAGGCATAAACATGCCCTTGTTTATTTTTTTTCACCACAGAAACCATTTAAGTGGAAAAGGAGATGAATTCAAAGGTTTAAAAAATAATCTCATTTTAATAATAATAATAATTTAAAAAAAACTTTATAAACCAACATTTTCAAGGAAGAAAAAACCCTTAAAAACATTCTGCACCGTGGAGTATACAGTGTTATCCCAGCCAAAAGAAAATGCCCTCTAACTCTGAGCCGCTCTAATTATGATTTTTTTAAACCCTGCTGTGGAATGTGAAGGAACTTCAATCTGCTGTTTTTGTCATAGTTTTCAGCTTTCCTTGTGGTCCACAAGTTTCCTATCCTTAACCTTGACTGGTTATCCTGGGGCTAAAATAATTGTTGTATTGAATGAAATCTAACTCATCTCATTTCTTCACCTACTCAACCAGACACCAGAGACTTTAATGATCATTGTCCAGTTTTCTGCATTAGAGATTCCAGACAAAAAAAAGATTCCACTAAATATTATTGTAAAGTGAGCCTTTTTGTTGTTTTCTCAACATTTTGTTGAGCAGGGTTTTCTTCTTGATTTATTTCTCAGTGATATCACAAGGTTGTGTGCTGTTCCTGACCCTGACTTAGCCCTAAGCTGTTTCACAGATGTTTATTTGCTTTCTTTTTCACTATTTAAAAAAATAAGCATGCTCCCTTTAAGAAATACAGGTAAAAAAATAAAACAAATTGTTTGTTCTCACCTAGAATCTCAGAGATGTTAAGGTTGAGGGATGTAGCATGGTCAAAAGCAGTGGCGTAGGCAGAAATTGCATTTTGCGTGGGCCAGTACAAAATTGGGTGGGCCATCTTTTCTCAGAAAAGAGGGACTTAAAAACTTAGAAGTAGATAAAACATCAAAAACAGCAACAGTTATGCTTTTCAAAATTCTGCATTACAAAGGCAATAACAGCAACACACTGCCTGTACAGCATGCTCAAACAACTGAGCTCAGTCCATATAGCAGTGGCCTCAAACAGTGGACTGGGGGTTCAGTGGGGACTGGGGGTTTAGGGGGGCTGTGGGTTCAGTGGGGTCTGGGGGTTCAGTGGGGACTGGGGGTTTAGGGGGGCTGTGGGTTCAGTAGGGGCTGGGGGTTCAGAGAGGGCTGGGGGTTAAGGGGGTCTGTGGGTTCAGTGGGGTCTGGGGGTTCAGTGGGGACTGGGGGTTTAGGGGGGCTGTGGGTTCAGTAGGGGCTGGGGGTTCAGAGAGGGCTGGGGGTTAAGGGGGTCTGTGGGTTCAGTGGGGTCTGGGGGTTCAGTGGAGCCCGGGAACTGGGAACTGGGAATTTAGGGGAACTGGGGGTTCAGGAGCTGATGGCTCAGGGGGATCTGTCCTGTTGCAGGTTCTGATCAAATAACCCTATTTTCTACACACAAAGCATTTCATTATGGCAGATGTGGCATAAACAGTGTAATCAATCTCCCTGATTCTGCTTTTTTAATGTTACTGACATAATGAATTTTCTTCTAAACAAAAAAACGTGTTTAAGCTGAGGCGTTTAAAGTGGACCTATTATGCTTCTTTTCAACAAATTAATATTGGTCTCTGAGGTCATCAAAACATGTTTTTGCTGAAAATATCATTCAGATTATGCATTAGAGCCATTCTAACATGCCTCTAAATCCATTGTGTTCCTCACGCTCTGAGTGGGTGCTGCCCCCCTGGGGCCACGAGTTATGTGAGCCAATGGGGTTTGAGCACAAGTTCCGGGTTCTGCGAGCCGATGGGGTTTGAGCATGGTTTCCGAATTTCATTCTACTTACTCCGTAACTTTCACCGATTTCACCTTATCAGTCCACCAAAATCTGTTTCAGAACCAATTTGAGGGGATGAGTAAGCCATCCAGCTGCTGAATATTCTCTCATATTAGGCTCTCTGAGGCTTAATTTAAAAGTTTGTTCTGACTTTGGTTGCTGCGCTCCAAGCTTGTGGGAGACACGGATCGCACCAGGACTCCGATTTTTGTTTCATGAAAACGTTGGAAAATTTAATAAAATAAATACATCTACAATAAAAACACTGTTTTTATTGGTTTTTGTTTGGAGAAACTCAGAGCGGATCGAATGAAGCTGATGACCATATAAAGAAGACGTCACCTCATGCAGGTGATGCCCAAGTTGCGTTTTCAGGGCCCTCTGGCACAGAGACACAGACGACGGGGTTTCAGACACACAGTTTATTTAGAGAGTGGGCTAGTTGGAATAAGCCCAGGGGCAGATGGACACGTGTCATGACAATGGCTCCTCTCCTGAGTGTGTGTGTGGGGATGGGGGTTTTACCTGTTGCGCGTTAGACCAACCAATGAGCATCAGGTATGCAGCCACACTGATCCTGGGCCCCAATTACCTAGACCCAGGACGGGTGTGGCTGCTTAAACCACACCATCCCCACACCACACAATTCAACCAACAAAAATAAATAGACACCCAGCTTGGAATCGGAAGAAAGACAGGTAATTGTGGGAGGAGGAGGGGATGATGAAATCACAATAGAATGGCAATCTAACATTAACGTTAGCCCTGCGGCTGCCACTGGAGCTGAGCTGCACCCGCCACCATGCCCGCCACTGTCATTGGTTCGCGGGGGATCGAGTGTGACTGCCAGTGGACCACAGCAGCCTCCAGATGACCTTGGAAGTGAGAGACCTAATGAAGTGGTTCTACAGAGGTACCCCGGCCGTCTGTTTCGGAACAAGAGTTGCTCTTTTGTGTCATTGTGGTACCAGACTTGTGAATGGCTGGAATACAGTGAGAAAGCAGATGCGACTTTTTGCTATCCGTGTAGGATATTTAACACTGCATGTGCCCCAGTGGACTCAACTTTCACTGTAAAAGGCTACCAGGATTGGAAACATGCCGCTGAGAAAGACAGGGGGCTTCACAAACATTCAATTTCAAAGGAATATTTAACTTGTTTTGAGGTGGAAGGATCATGCAAGGCGCATCAATTGTAGGAAGGAGATTTTCACACTCCTCAATGCTGACCAGCTAAGTAGAAACCGGTACTATATGTCTGCTCTTATTGATGCTGTGGGATTTCTCGCAGCGAATCAGTTACCTTTCAGAGGGAGCCTTGATCATTTTGAGGATATGACAGACAGGCATAGCGGGCTCTTTCTCTCGCTTTTAAACTACACAATCGAAAAAAACCCTGAGCTAGCCGGAATAATAAAGCATATCCAACATAACGCAAGCTGTACCAGTCCGGACATTCAGAATAAATTGATCGGCGCACTGACTAATGTTGTGACTGATGCCATCGGGGAAGAAATTGCCACATCATGGGATACCATCAAGGTGGATGGGAGGAGGGATGCCACTGTAGGCGAAAACATAACAATTGTCGTTTGCTTTGTATCCGCATCAAATGAAACACAGAGCGTCTACTCACAATAACTATAGCCAACATTGGAAATGTGAAAACATTGACAGACCTAGTACTTACAGAGCTGACGAAAACAGGACTTGACATATCAGAAATACTAAATCAGGTCTATGACGGTGCTTCAGTAATAGCTGGGAGGCATGGTGGTGTGCAAAAGTTACTGCAAGAGAGACTGGACAGAGAAATCCCCATATGTGCATTGCTTAAATTACATCCGGTGGTTATTTACAAATTGGCATCAGAGAAAACAGTCACTCATTTATGTTTGTGGATGCCTGTACAAATTCTTCCGAAAGCCCACTGTAGCTGTACAGTGTACAGGTGGGTGGTTAAAACAGCTTCTTGATCAAAGGAGGACAGGACATTTCTGCACCGTGTCTGTGATCATAGGTTCTTTTAAGAATATCACATCCTTACTATCGGAGATTGATGCAGGATCTCTGCACCATGCCTATGGTGCAGAGATGAGGATGGAGCCCATTGGGCTTTTGTGGGAGGTGTCTGCGCCTGCCTTCATGTTTATTGCCTCCCTTCTGCAAAAACTGCTGATGTTGTTAGATGCCCCTAACAGACTCTGGCAGGCAGAGGACATGGTCGTCCTAACGGGGTTTGAACTGGTGGCGAATGGTGCGGAGGGCGTGAAGAAGCTCTGCTGTGAGGCCGAGTTCACTGATCTGTGGAATAAGACCAAAGATGCTCACACTGCCGCTACTTTAACTCCTGCACCACCAAAACGTAGACGCCAAACGAATAAGGACATGGAACATAACACAACACACACAACACAATAACAATGACAAGATGGGACTGCAGAGACTTTTTCACTGTGCTTGGAGAGATCAATCGCTTCAGTGAACGCAACACACAACCTGCCCTGTTCACTTACTGCTTCGAATCCGGAAAATGTATTGTTTTTGGATCCCCACTTACTCTAGCACATCACGACATTAACAAAGTCAACTATCATTGAAAAAGGGTGTGTGGTTGCCAAACAGTTTACTTGCACACAAAAAAGAAAAGGAGGCCAAAGAGCAAAAACTCCTCTCAAAATACCACAAAACGCTAGAAGCCATGCCAAGTGTAGTGACTGCAATGAGACTTGGGTTAACATTTGGTGCATCTACTGTGAAATGAGAAAACTAATTCTCAGTATTGAGGAATGTCTTCACTGACCACCATGGATCCATGCGCCATGCACGCAAGGCGCAGCTGGAGCAGCTGGCCTTTGAGAGAGACCTCACACACAAATGCCTGAATGAATGGAAGGAGAAGGTCCTCAGGAGATTCCACACTGAGAAGCGTCGCCTGCTGCTCTTCTTACAGTGAGTCCAGTGGTTTAAAACACTGTATACACCGACAGGAGAGTATAGGTGGTGAGTGTTGCGGAGTGCGTTTAGAAATTCGGCTTGAGGCTGAGTTAGATAAGGCCAGCTATGCTCAGGCTGCTCAGGACAAATTAGAAACCCATTTAAAGTTACTCAGGCTTGTTATGTTATGTTGTGGCATTTTGGTAAAAATTAATCAGCTTTAGCTCGAGCAACATTATTGTTTTTGCTCATTAAATTTGTATTAGAAAATGCTTGCGCTACGCTGTGATGCGCTCTGACGCAGACATTAAGTGATTAGTGAACCCTTTTTCTGTTAAGAGTGTGTAGTCTAATTAACAACTTTGTAATGTGTGTGTTTTTGTATTTAAGCACGGGTTGTTAAGCATTAAGCATTATCCTAATATGAGGGGTAGGGTTTAATATTTTTTGCCAAAAATTAGACATTTTGCCTGTGATCTGTCTGCGGAGAACAGCCTCATGGAAGTAATATTTGACAATTCTTCATCATATAAACAAACAAAATGTGTTAAAGCAAGTAATTTTGGTGTTTCCAAAATAATTCTTTTCCGTGAAAACACATCCAAGCAATTTTAGATTTAGTAATTAGTAGGTTTAGTCAATGATCACTCAAAGTTAACAGAACATTTATTTAGTTTAACTTCAGCTTTTCAAAGTAACACCTTGTGGTTGTGCATCTAAGTCAATCGTTGAACGTTGAACAACCCCAGCGGCCTGCGTTCAACGCTGCACATGCAAAATGCAAGTCAACATTTTAAGAACTTAGTAGAACCTAGTCTACTAAGTCAACTAGGTCTACTACAGTGTTCTTGTATCATCAAAAATAAAAAAATGAATAAATAAATCATTGGGCTTTGTGTTTATTAATTCCAATAAGCTTTCAGTGTGTGCCGCTGGCAGATGCAGTGCACACACATTTGCATAAACATAAAAACATGTCTTAAAACATTAAAACATATGCAATGCATATTTTTTAACAGAGTAATTTTAGCCCTACATATTTTCTAAATATAGGCTTATTCCAATATGTTCTAAATGTAAAAAAAAAATAATAATATTCCTGTTTCTCGGTTGTTGTGTTTCCCCTCATTGACACATGCACATAGTGGTATTGGCATTTTTACCTTGTAAAAGTACACGTTTCAAACTATGTTTAAAGTCCAGCCCCCCTGTGAAAACTGACTGCTCAGTACTTGGTCCTATCCTGTTCCAATTTGGTATCATGCATTTTTGTGCTTATAGTGATAATTAACCTATTGAATCGTGTCCCGGAGCACGGTTGTCCAACCTCTTTTCATGTAACGAAGTTTAAACCAATGCATTTAAATTGGAAGATTTGTCAGACTTATTTCATTTCAACAAAGGGTAAATGTGGTGTATTATGGATCCACTGATTGCTATTCAAAAAGCCCTGATTAAACTGAAGCTTTTACTAAATCCAGATGAAGAAATAAATAAAAATCTTCCAAGTTAGATACCTTAGACGGTACTTGTAGGTCTCTAACCAGATACCTACAGGTACCAGGTTAGATGACAGGGGGCAGTGGCTCAGGATGTGGAGTGCGTCATCTACTAATTGGAAGATTGCCAGTTCAATCCCCGGCTTCTCCTGGAAGCATGCTCATGTGTCCTTGAGCAAGACACTTAACTGCTCCCTGGGCACTGTTGCTTGTCCAGCCCCCTGCTCCTGGACACATCAGTTGCTAGGATGGGTGAAATGCATTTCAATGCCTCAGAACTTGTACTCTGTGCAATTGAAACTAATGTAATGCCAACTTATCTTTCGAAACTCATGTTAAGGGACTAGCTAAGAAGTTAAAATTTGGTTCCTTTTTTCGAAATAAGCAGTGCTTCACTTTAAGCAGGTTGCAGGCTGTACAGGCAACAGTGCTTGACTATGCAGATGTAATTCACATGCATGCCGCGGCCCATACCCAAAAGCCCCTTGATGCTGTGTATCACAGTTCTTAGATTTATTACAGGTGACAGTTTTAGAACCCGTCATTGTATCCTCAATGAGAAGGAAGGGTGGCCATCACCTACCACTCGAAGGGAACACTGTCTTTTATTTATTTATTTACAAAGCCATGCTTAATAAGCCCCCATTTTATTTATCATCACTTTTAAGACTTGTACTTAAGAAATATAAGATACTGTACTCTTTCACAACAATGCACAGCTTGGATATCCCATTTATGAATATGAAACTGGAATAAACTGCATTCACCAATTATGCTCCTCATAGGTGGAATAAGCTTCAGGACTCCCTTAAGTTAGACGAATGTTCAACCTTAGAACAGTTTAAGCTTCTGTTGAACGATCTGTTAATGAATGCTCCTGTTTTTATCTGTGTAATGTACTTGTTTTACTGTCTTTTTCTTTGTGTTGTTTTTTTTTGTAATTTTGTAACTTACATGTACAAATTTTGTACATATAAGTAATTTGTCTTGTGTTTGTGTCGTATTTATGCTTTGTATAAGAATGTTGATTTTGCGCTTTCTATTGTATAACTTATTTTTGATTTTGTTTATGTATTTGCATTGTGAATGACAGCTTTGCTCTCAATTGGTCTTCCCCTGATTAAATAAAGGTTTATCTTTCTATTCCAGGCTATTAAAAAACAACCCCAGCTTGACTAAAGCAGGCCTGCTTTAGTCAACTTAACCTTAGACAAAGTTGTGGATCTCTATCCCTCATTTTTCCAAGATTTAACAACCACTCTCTACTTAAATTCTTAAGGAGCAGGGAGGCACTGAACTGAAGGACGTTGGGACCCTCTTTGGCGATGTTTGATTTATTTGAAACTGGACATGCTGTGACTGCTAGATCCAGTGAAGTTAATTGTTGTCAGGTTATTGTAAAAAAGAAGTCAGGAGAAAGTTAAGATACCTTCAACCCGATTCTACATCCTTGCTCAGGAAACATCACAAATGTCAAAGTAATGAGAATTGCCAGGTGATTATACACCTGTCTTGATTACATACATTTATATAGGTTATATAATTATTATATGATATAATAATTATAATAATATAATTTTATATGCCTGTGTTGTTTGGTCTGAGAGTATTTTTGTCAATTTATAATAATTGTTTCCCCTCAACAGCGGTCTTGGAATGCAGACTTTAGAATTTTCTACTGAATCTGCTGCATATTTAACTCATAACTCACATAACTCAGACTGTAGGGTCCATGGGCTTAGCGGACATCAAACCAACAGCTGCAACACCGCTGGTTAAAGCTACCAGAAAGCATTAGGAGTTGTGGTCTTGTCCCTTTTGGAAAGACACTTATCTACTCTCCTCTCCGGAAGAAGGCTGTAGAGTAAAGGCGACAACTTCTGAAAACTAAGAATCAGAGTTTTGCCAATTTTTTTTTTTTTTTTTTTTAATAAAACTCTGATATCAGTAGAAAGACGATGCCCTGTGATTTTGTTTGAGAAAGACTTGATCGCTTTGTGGCTTCAACACATTTGATTGCAGAAAAAAAAAAAACACGTCATGCCCCATCCCCGACTCCATCCACTTTACTCAATTATTCCTAATAAATGAATTTGCCTCGAGAATCCATGGATAACGAACCACACCTCCATTCCCGACCTCCATTCCCGGTGATGAAAAAAAAACAAGGGATGTGGTTATAATGCGCTCAACTCTCGCTCTTATTTTCATGAAGAGGCAGCCTCTCTGCCAATTAAAATGTAACTAATCAATTATTATCCAATCAGTGTCGAGCACCATAACCAATCGGCTTTATGATGAAAGATCAGCGCAGTCTCTCTGCCTGTTTCAGCGGAGATAAAAGAAAATGGAGGCAGGGAAGGAGAAAGAGAGAAAGGGAGAAAGAGAGAAAGAGAGAATGTGAATTACGAGAGCGAGAGAGAGAGAGCGAGAGAGAGAGAGAGAGAGAGAGCGAGAGAGAGAGAGCGAGAGAGAGAGAGAGAGAGAGAGTAGCGAGAGGGGGATGGGAGGAGGTCACTCTCAAGGACTGGTAAAATGCAGTCAGCCTAATGACGGAAGATAAGAATCCAGGCAAAACGTAACCTTGATGGAAATGGTAATGAGCACGCAGGCACACAGACATGCAGGCACACACACACACACACACACACACACACACACACACGCCACAATGTAGGCTACTGCTTTACACCTTTTTACCCACATCTTTTCATCCAGATTTTTTTGGGGCTAAAATTTACATTTAAACCTTGTTGCCATGGTGAATACCCTGCCCTCCACACGCCCAAGCCAAACGTCCAAAGCTGGAGAAGAAAACTCCTCCACTCCGTTTTACTCTCTCGCTCTCTGAGGTCCGGCCCGCTGCGATTGCCCTTAATCAGATTAGCGTTTTGAGGGAACGGCAAGGGAGAGTCAAAGAGTGGGAGATGATAAAAATGTAGGACAAGGGAGTTGGTGTGTGTGTGTGTGTGAGTGTGTGTGTGTGTGTGTGTGTGTGTGTGTGTGTGGTGAAGGTAAGGACGGATGAACAGGAAACTTTTGAGTTTGAGGGTCAGGTGTTCTGTGGTCCATCTGTTCTGCTTCGGAGCCGATGGGAGT
>NC_137197.1:26930410-27057910 GCF_960531495.2 Zeus faber | reverse complement strand
TAGATAGATAGATAGATAGATAGATAGATCGATCGATAGATAGATAGATAGATAGATAGATAGATAGATGTTTACAGTATTGCGGAGGTGTTTCTTTGCGAGCAAGGGAGAGAGAGAGAGAATGGAAGAATGGTCATCCATCAGCTCTGGGACAGCGCTGCTTGCTATGGGCATTAAAGTAGTGCGGGATCACTTCTCCTGATTGATCTACTTCCCTCTCTTTTCTGGGTCACAGGTCATAAACGGCCATTTTGCACTTTCCACTGGCACAAATCCACCTCTGGCAGCGTAAATCTGAGGTCCACACGTGTGTGTGTGTGTGTGTGTGTGTGTGTGTGTGTGTGTGCGTGTGCGACAGTTTGCGCGTGCAGTGTGTGGGGGTGTTTTCCTCCAGATTTACCAGCTCTGCTAAATAATTCAGCATGGCCTGCTCTCTGCTCGGGAAATATTAGATGAAATATTGAAATGTTCAAATTGAAAACATGGAGCTGCAAAAAAGTGAAAAAATAAGAACAGGGTGCAAACAGAAGGTATGGAGAGATAGGAGAGGAGAGGAGAAGAGACGAGAAGAGACGCAGAAATGAGGGAAGAGAGGAGGAGGAGGACGAGATGAAAAGGGAGACGGGTGGGAGAGAAGGACAGGAGATGAGAGAAGATGACGGGAAAGCGGAGGAGAGAGGAGAGGAGAGAAGGGGAGAGAAGAGTAGAGACGAGGGGAGGAAAGGAGAGGAGAAGAGGAGGGGGGAGGTGGAAAGGAGGGAAGAGGGTGATGGGGGGGAGCATGGGGGAGGAGAGGAGATAAGAAGACAGAAGCGAAGGGGAAATGGAGGAGGAAAGGAGGGAAGGGGGTGGAGAGGAGAGGAGAGAGATGAGCGTAGAGGAGAGGAGTGAAGGAAATGAGAAGAGAAGAGAAGAGAAGAGAAGAGAGGAGAGGAGAGGAGAGGAGGTCAAGGTGGGAGGAGGTAAGGAGAGAACGGAGAGGAGAGGGGGGAGAGAAGAGATGGAGAAAAGAAGAGAAGTTGAAAGGAGACGGTAGGAGATGAGAGGAGAAGATGAGGAAGAGATGGGAAGAGAGGGGGAGAGGAGAAGGAGGGAGGAGAGGAAAGAAGAGAAAACAGATGAGGAGAAGAAAGGGGAGGAGGAGAAGAGGAGGAGGAAGAGATTAGAAAATAAGGGGAGAGAAGAAAAGAGACGAGGGGAGGAAAGGAGAGGAGAAGAGGAGGGGGGAGGTGGAAAGGAGTGAAGAGGGTGATGGGGGGGAGCATGGGGGAGGAGAGGAGATAAGAAGACAGAAGCGAAGGGGAAATGGAGGAGGAAAGGAGGGAAGGGGGTGGAGAGGAGAGGAGAGAGATGAGCGTAGAGGAGAGGAGTGAAGGAAATGAGAAGAGAAGAGAAGAGAAGAGAGGAGAGGAGAGGAGAGGAGAGGAGGTCAAGATGGGAGGAGGTAAGGAGAGAACGGAGAGGAGAGGGGGGAGAGAAGAGATGGAGAAAAGAAGAGAAGTTGAAAGGAGACGGTAGGAGATGAGAGGAGAAGATGAGGAAGAGATGGGAAGAGAGGGGGAGAGGAGAAGGAGGGAGGAGAGGAAAGAAGAGAAAACAGATGAGGAGAAGAAAGGGGAGGAGGAGAAGAGGAGGAGGAAGAGATTAGAAAATAAGGAGGAGAGAAGAAAAGGGAGGGGAAAGAAAAGAAGAGGACAGGAGAGGAGAGAAGAGAAGGAAAGGAGAAAAGAAAAGAGAAGAAGAAGAAGAAGAAGAAGGAGAAGACAAAGAAGAAGAAGGAGAAGAAGGAGCTCCCTTTATCTCATACGCCGCCGCCGGAGGAGCAGATGGATTTGTTTTCTCCATTTTGTTTCCTGAAAATGGAAAATGGATTGACATGACATGGTTTTACGACCACATGGATTAAATTCATATCAAAACACAGGCCACGTGTTCGCCACGAATGGAAAGTGGAAGTGGAAATGAGGAAGGGGGAAAAAAACAAAAAAAAACGAAGGAAACTTAAAAATAAAAGATAAAAAAGCGGCTGCCTGAAAGTGTAATAATGAGGCGGAATAGTAAGAGGCAATTTTTCATCTTTAGCCCCTGGTCAATGTTGCCTGGTAACCGCTGGGGTGCCGATCCGTCTTATCTAACTTAGGAGGGTAAACACAGAGCCGTGCGGCTATCTGCTTTAGCTTTCCAAACGGGGAGTGCACAAATTGTATTTCATGTCTGAATATTTGTTCACTCAATTAACCCGCAGGGGAGGACCAAAGCTAAACGCCAGAACTAAAAAAAAACAAAGTCCTTAGTCACAGAAAGTTTATAATCCATTTTCTAGTGATTTGATTTCTGGTGTAGCCCTGTCTATATTTCAGTTCAGACCCTTGGCTTTAGAATGTTTAAATAGATAAATATAATAAATAACCTTTCTATCTTTTCTGCAATTTGATATAGAACGCAATATACAATAAATAAGTTGCATTACTTAATTATAATAGTGCGGCAGACAAGGGGGGCGTGATTAACGCTCTCAGGTCGATAATCGCGCCCCCGCCATCATCGCAGGTAAAAAAAAAAGTGGTCTTTGGTTTATACACGTCTCTCTACCTCCGTGTGACTTTTATCATACGCGCGCAGCAACAAAATTGCCAGGAATCGTGACATTCCGACTTTGCGTTTTTGATTAATATGGCGTTAATTAAATTAGGTTCGATTTGGCGTTGAGTTAGACCTTGCATTTGTTCTCTCTATCTGTCTTTCCGAACCAACTCCTATTTATCATGTCAATGGGTTCAAGACATCATGTCCTGATACTGAGGAAGATTCAGAGGAAGAACGACAGCGTTTTGAATCATGAATTGAGCCAGCTAAGGACCAAATACCTGACGATGAGTAAGTAACATGTTTCTTACTATGATTTCTCCGACTTGTACACCCGTTCACTAACGCTAATGTTAGCTAGCCAGAGTGCCAGGTGGATGATTAGCTAGCGAAGCTAGCTCAAGACCATTTCATGGAATCCTGTTTGCCGTGACGACAACACTGTCAAGTTAGCTAACGTTACTGGTGTTACAGGCGGTAGTTACAGGGCAAAGAGATACGATTTTTCTTTTTCTAAGCAAGCTTAGCATTGTACAGCACGTCCAGGCGATAGCTGAAAACAGTAGCAAGCAGCCTTTATGCAGCTCTGCCCTCCTCTCCCCCGAGCTCTAGCCTGCATCTTACAACCTTTTTGTTAAACTTATGGTTACAATGACAAACACACCCCCGCTCCAAGTTGCCACACAACAGCCACGCAGCCTTCCGAGACAAAGGTATGTTTCCATGGAATCGGTGTGTGTGTGTGTGTGTGTGTGTGTGTGTGTGTGTGTGTGTGTGTGTGTGTGTGTGTGTGTGTGTGTGTGTGTGTGTGTGTGTATGTGTGTGTGCGTGTGCAGTGCATGCAGTCCATAAGCTGGTGAGCTGTATGTAATATGTAGCATTCCCCTGCTAGGTGTGATGTGTGTAGTCTGTAGAGATATGTCTGATGATGTAAATATCACATTTCCTTACAGTATTTCTTTATTTGTTTTGACAGTATGAAAGCACCTCTACAAGCTGCCACAGAAAATCATCTTGAACCTACACCAGCTAACCGGCCAAGACCGCATGCTCCTACTCTATATATATACATTGTTAATGAATTCAAATTTTCATTTGACTTAAAACGTGATTGTTGGTTCTAGAGTTGCTCTTCTCACCTATTTCCTTAACTATTTTTTGGAGTTTTGTATATAGTTTGTGTGATGTTTTCAATAAATCTTTCAAAACTAAAAACATTTCCTTCTACATTGCTCACTGTCCCCACTCCCACCAGCCTACAGCCTCATTCCTTTGTCTGAAAGTCTGACAGATAGATGGCCCCGCCTGCTGCAGATTGAAAACTCTAATGGCCCCCAGCAGGGGGTCATGACGTTTCAGGTCATTAGCTAATGGCAATAGCTAATCTCACACCTTGGGTCAACTGAAATAAAGTTGTGAACAGTTGTGATAAAACCTTGTTTTTACCTATTAAGACGTCTGATTTGATCAACTATTTAGACTTAATTATATACCCAAGACCTTGATGAACAACTTTTGTATTGGAAAAAAAACAGTTTGTTAATATATTCTAGTGTGTGCTATGACAACTTTTTTGGCAGCAACAAAAAATACAAAAATATACTCTTTATATCTTGTGTGTTTTAGATCTATCTAAAAGCTACATAATGGTACTAACCAAAAAATTGATGGCATATCAATGTAGCTGTGATTTTCCTTCAAATAGATGTATCAACCACTTTGGAGTGTGTTAGGTTGATTATATTTAGATAAATATCAGACCACACCAAAATCACAACACTTCTCTGATTCCCGCTTGGACTTAAGAGGGTTAAACCACGTCTGCAGGGCATGGAGCTGGCTTGGCCGTGGCGGCGCAGCTTTTCCAGGTCTGCCCAAACAGCCTCTTTAGCGCTGATTGGTTGGACCCTGCTGGGAGAGTCTTCTTATGTTGTTCTGTCTTTCAGAGGGAGCTGAAGGCGCAGGGCGCTGAAACGCCTGTGTTCCTGAGCACGAGCACAGCATACAAACTCTGTCACTCATTTCTAAGTTTACCTTTCTGTTGTGCCAGCGAGACGTTCTGTTACCTGCACGAATAAAATCCTCGCGGTGTCGGCGCTCCACTGCCCGAATGACTCAGTCTCCCTCCCTAAACCCGTACATGTGGGTGGGAACTCCCACAAATACTTTCACAAGTTTGCATTCATACAAAGTAAAAAAAAAAAGGTAAAAAAACTGTATTTCATTTTCAGTGCAATAAAGTTGGTACAAAGTAGGTTTGTTAGATATGCATGAGCGATGGTTTAGATAACAACCTAACCTAAAACAGGGCGCCAATGTGCACACAGCATATATTTCTAGCTACATGGGCCAGAGGAGATATTTGGATGGGCACAAAAACCCAAACAGGGACACAGACAAGAGTCCACGTGTCCTAGAAGATGGTAAACTGAGCCGTTTCCCAGATGATAAATCAATGACTTTCAAATAACTGTCAGAAAATCCTGTGAATAACCCGACTATGCAACTCGTCAATGTAAACATCATGTTTTTCAGTGATCGCATTGTTACCTTAACCCGACTATTTAGCTTTAATCAATGTATCGAGTGCATGTAAACGCACCTTTGTCACTTTCCTTAGCTCCTTGGTTTTCGATGTTCCTTCCAACAAATCTTGGACCCACCAGTGTTTCATATGTTTTTACAGCTCAGCATGCATTCAAATATCACAAGTCAACCAAGATCTTGGACGTTTGGCTAGTTTGAGAATGGCACTAAAATTCTAATGGCTAATGGCACCGGAGGGAATCTAAGACTCAACTGGAGACAGGAGGCGGGAGGACATCTTGAGAAGGGCATCTCTGAGATCTGGACTCAAAGTTGCATATGGCGGGGCAAACTGGGTTCTTGGGGAATCATGGGGTATCGGAAAAATCATCACCAGGTAGTCGTATCAAAGGCTGAATTTGAACATATCTGCCGGCCGGATAGTCTGGGGGGTTGGGAGGTGGGGGTGGGGGTTTAAAACATTCAAATGCATGGCAGAGCCTTTCGTTCTAGATTTGGTGTGAATGTATTAGATTGATCTAGTGAAGTCCGTGGATTGTTGCAGCCACCTGGTTACTCATACCCAGGATACTTTATGAGATGACTTTCCACAGTTAAAGCATAAAACTGAAGCAGGCGTCCTACAGATCGGATCCACAGAGCCTCAGTAGTGCCAGCCATCTCCAGCTTAATGCCAATGTTGGATCTTAACCAAAAATGCTTTGTTTGAGCGACTTAGTCCTTTTATTCACCTGGCTACAGCAGAGGTGGACTACACTCTTTAAATTTATTAGGGTTGTTTTATATGTGGTTAAATATCCATGAGCGTAAATCCATTTGTTTGATCGGGCTGATCGACAGCTAAGGTAGAGGGTTTTTTTTGGTAAATGCTGCAAAGCCCCGTGGGGATTTCAAGGATGGATTGGCGGTTCTATGAAAAGTCGGCCATCTGAGCCATCCTCACCTCTCCTCATCAATCTCTTTGTTTACACCTCTCTCACATCCATCTTCCTCACGTCTTTCTCTCAGTCACAGTCTGCCCTCCATCCAAAGGCGAGTGCATCCTCGCCGTTTGTTGAGGGCAGGCGTCTTGGAAAGGGCATCTGCGGCTGTGGAAACTGGCGTGGAATGGATATCCCTCGGCCCCCGGTCCTCGCCTGGCATCATCACTTTGTCTTTAGACACATTTCACCTTGTGCAATAACACTCGTTACCACCTTAAAATCTCTCTCTCTCTCTCTCTCTCTCTTTCTCTCTCTCTCTATAGCCAAATCCGGTCTTCCAGCTACCTCTTTATCTCAGTTTCTCACCTTCTAATGTCGCCTTGCTGCCACTCGACACCCCCCACCCCAAACACACACACACACACACACACACACACACACACACACACACACACACACACACACACACACACACACACACACACACACACACAAACACACTTTTTGTCTGATCCTGATCCATCCTGCAGGCAGATCCTTCTCTCTCTGGCCGCTAATTCTACACCCCTGCGGCCCTCCTTTTCAACCAGCTTTCAACCTGTTTCCTAGTCTACGGCACAATTACACTTATCTCCACTATACCCCCACCCACCTAATCGATATCCCTCACTGAAGTAACAACCAACAGCAGACAAAACATTTGTCTGGTGCAGCACAAAGTGATGTTTTTCTCACCCTCTAATGCAGTGACTAATCGGATAAAAAAAAAAAGAAAAATTGATTCAGCCGGCTGTTGGGAGGGTGGAGGGTAGGGGATTGTGAGGGGGACCAAGTAGAGGTTGTTGAGGAGTTGGGATTGAAGGAGAGAGAGAGAGAGAGAGACAGAGAGAGAGAGAGAGAGAGAGAGAGAGCGCTTTATGGCTTTGCATAAAACTAATTGGCTACAGAAATGCATTTTCCTCCCTACTAATGTATAAAATGCATTGCTACCCTCCGAACAACATTAATCAAACAGTAAATCATTTTGAAAGGGCTTTATTTCACTGAGTCAGATTTGCATTGACAGTTTTGGCTCACTTTGGCCACAGTTAATTACTGAAAAATTACCTGCTTTCTTCCCTGCTCTATATCCATGAAGTGAAAGCGGACACCGTGAGAAGAGGGACCCGAGACACAGGAAGCCTTATTCCAGAGGGCTGGGATGGAGGGGAGTCATGCCAAAGGCAAGAGTTTCCAGGTCGTGCATACATTGCCGGCCACTGGAAAAAAAGGGCCCCACCTTGAGCAATACTAGCACAATTTGATGGGACAACCGCAGAGCTGGCAATGGTGCCCTGAGGTGAAAAAATAGGGAGCTTCGTATACAATAGCCACGCTGGCTTCAGTTAAAAATACTTAAGTACACCATTTTAACAATACATTTGTACGTGTGTGTGTGTGTGTGTGTGTGTGTGTGTGTGTGTGTGTGTGCAGTAGGAGGAGCAATTTGCGAGCGACCTGATTACTGAGTGTGGGCTGGATAAGGAGATTTCAGTTATTGTCGTGGAGCGCTCTACCATCGAGCACAGCAAAAAAAAAAACCTTATCTCCAATGCAGGTGCCGAGGTCAGCTCTTTGTGATGCATATGTGTGTGTGTGTGTGTGTGTGTGTGTGTCTGAGAGAGAGGGAGAGAGAGAGAGAGAGAGAGAGAGAGAGAGAGAGAATACAGGCACGTAACAACGTGGGGTCAGGGTTGTGGTACGTGAATAGATGCTTTGGGTTAGCAGATATGTACGACAATAACTATAAAATTCCTGTTCCGTTTAAATGTCACAGACAGAGCAGTGACACATGACACATGACCTTTCACTATTCTGAGGGACTGGACACGGACCGGCTGGGGTGGTGGGGGTAGTCACTTGGCAGTTACCATGGAGATGATGTGCAGTCAGAGCTATCTTTCTATCTATGGATGCCACCATCTGCACCAGGCAGCCAGCAGCTGAGCAGACACGTGTTTACCACTGTGGTATTCATAAAATGGCATTTTTTGCATTTGGACTCAAATTGACTTAAATTATTCAAATATTTATACTTATAACAAGAAAAAGGGAAATAGTAGAAATATACGATAATACGGTGTAGTATGAATTATGAAAACGATGACACTGCTATGATTCTGGCACAGCTCATTGTGATAAGACTGCAAGGTACTGTATGTGTCTTTTTGAATTTGTGTATTTTGTTGTATCCTATTATAAACTATTCTATGCCACCACAAAAACTTTAGAGGCTATATTAAGCAGTCTTGCATCAAGTCTTTTAGCAGCAAGTCTCTGTTTTTCCGTTTTTTCATTTGTTGGTTCATCAACCTCAGTTTTGGGCAGATTCATTTTATGCAAGTTATGCATGTGATTTGATTTGTAAGAAAGGTTTAACATACCAAAAATTCTTTACTAAAGGCCTATGCTGCATTCATGTTAAAAATAGATAGTTAATGTTAATGTGATAGTTAATGGTCTATTATTATCAAGGGTCCGGCCCTCGAAGGGGGCGGAGACCCCTATTGTTTTTGTTAATGAAAAATGAACGTCAGTAGTCTATGAATGTCATGGAACTGTCGTACCCACGGACACGATTAATAAAATTTGGATTTGAGGCTGTTCCAACATGCCGTCCTCTAAGTTTCACCCAAATCTGTCCATTTTTGTAGGAGAAGTTAGTCAAAAATGCTGCATTTCTCTTCTCCGCAAAGCTCAAGTGATAGCACTGCAGACCTCTGATTGGTCACAGACAAGCATGTCATGGTGTCCCTGGTGACGTGTAATCACTTCGTTCATGTGCACAGTGGTGGCGCGCAACGGCTGCTTGACATTAAATGTGCCATTTATAAATACTGCAGATATTTGATCTGCTCACTTATTTGATTGGAATTGAACTAAAGGAATATAAGACACAAACTCTCACAGACTGTACATACACAGAAAAACAGAGACGCAGAGATAACCGCCATTAAACACGAGGTAGGTGCTGCGTTTGGAACACAGATAATGTAGTTAAGTCTTCCTGAATTGTAATTAGTTATAACCATAAGAAATTACACAGTGACATGTATTACTTTATTACTATTAACCTTTATTATGTTTGAAAATAATTAGGTTAAAGTCTTACCAGAAGACAATTTGATTAAACAAAATGCAACATATTAAGCGTCATAAACGTATACGCTTCTGAGGAGAGCTGACACACAGCAACATCACCTTCAGAATTTATAGGAATTCCAGAGATATCAATGTATACACTCCTACTGAATTGTAGTTAGTTGTAACAATAACCATCAGCATTTACACAATCTTCAAAGCAGAAAGTCAAGGCTGATGTTCTTTGACACTGATATACTGTAACTGAGATCAGTGTCTGTATGGGTGCATAACTAATAAATCGCGGTGGATCTGTGAGGTGAACTTGAACTTGGACCTTGAGTAGACCTGACTGGGCATGAGCCGACGACAGAGACCATTAAGCTTCCACTCAAGCAGGGACAACAGTGTAAGGGGGGGACCTGTCACCCTGACTATTATTGCAATGGTCATCAACACACACACACACACACACACACACACACACACACACACACACACACACTCACACACACACACATAGACACACACTCATATATACTGTACAAACCCACACACACGCACACACGCGACCGGTAGCGGTGGTTGTGTATCATTACAAATACAGATTCTGTCAGAGTGGCAGGGTAGCAGAATGCACTTACTCGGTAAACAAGCAGGGGCTAAAAATATCGGCCACGGTAAAAAAATATAAATAATAAATAAAAATCTACAGTGGAGGAAATAACTCAAAAAAAGGACATCTGCTCTTATTTTCTCTCTCACACCTCTCTGTTTCATGTTTTCTCTTCATCGCATTATACAGTCGCCTGGCACCTACCAGTCTGTGTATGTGTGTGGGCGTGTGTGTGCTTGAGGGAGTGAATGACGTCTACCAGGGAAAAACTATGTACACGCGCTGATGGCCTGAAGGTCAAGGCGAAACAAACATGGCGGGCATGACATAGACGACGCACGCCGAGACACCAATGGAGAGCCGAGCCGGGGAGAGGTGGAGAGGGACCAGTGGAGGTGTCTTTGAGTCCACATTCCCACACTAACCATCCCCAAAAACCATCAGGGCCACGCCGGAAATGCTGCCCATTACCACCCCCCCGCCCTCCACCTCCCCATCGCCGATGGATGAAATTTGGTCTCGCACTCTCCCGTGTATAGCACTTCAGAGTATAACGTAGTCACGAACAACATGAGCTTTAAAAGCATCAAGTACAGCTTTTTTGACTCGCTTTTTACATTTACAAGCCTCTCGTCCGGATACTTCAGTGTTTATTTCCTCGCTACTTTCTTCCTGATAAGTGTGTGAAAGTGGCCGCTCCACCGTCGTGCACTGCGGCGTTATCAAACCCGACCACCCCCGTTAAATAACCCCCCGTTAAATAACCCCCACCCGCCGCGGAAAGACATGGGGAAACGGGAGTGTTTACACTCTGGCTTTTATTTCCACTTATGTTACAGTTATGGTCGCCCATTTTGATCGCAGGTTCCACATTTTAAGAGGCGGCGTTAATCTGATCCCGTCTAATTAGAATCCGGCAGCTTATCGGGCAAAGGAGGCCGTCCTGACCAATTAGGGTAATTGAAAGCCGTATTTCGCACGGCTGCGTCGACGTTATATCGGATCGTTTTCCGGGGCGACAAACGAGAAACGAGACAAGAAAGTCCGTGCACGGGGAGGAAAGTGAATGAAGAATTATCTGGAATTCGAATTGGGGGAAGAAGCCGACTTCTGTGACTCCCTGTGCTGGCACAATAAGATATCGTGGTGTTATGATGGCGGTGGTTTGTCAGCTTTGTCCTTTAAACCGATTGCTGTGTGAAAGTGAAAGCTGCAGATCCAGAGTAAAGCCATCGACGTGGCTAAATGAAAAATAACAACACGGGGGAAAAAAAGGAAGAAAGAAATTATCCCGACACACTCCCTGAAGCCCGAGTTGCACTCTCAGCGTTCTAGATAAGAGGACTAAATGTGCCAATTTAAAACATGCCAGAATGCATGGCTGCATAATGTACAATCAATTGTGCTCAGTTTAGTATGAAAAATGAAATAAACTTTCTATTGGTTTTTGCCCCCTAGTTGGAAATGCTGTTCATGGACAGAAGGCCTGACAGCGAGTTTTAGCTTATTATTTAGTGAGGTCATCAGTCTAAACGTTAATTAGAAAAGTTTACCCCCCTGGCTTCCGTTATGGTGTTGGACTGTGTGTATGTGTGTGTGTGTGTGTGTGTGTGTGTGTGTGTGTGTGTGTGTATGTGTATCTTCGTGAATGTGTGTACGAGCAGGGTAGCACTTTCTCTTAATGACAATAATGCCTCTGTTTTTGTCAGTTTCATGGCTAAAACAAAACATTGTAGAACAGTCCTAAGTAAAGTGAATGTTTCTCTGCTGTGCCTTGGGCGGGTTGTTTAACCAGTCATGACACCAAGTGAGTGATGTTGTTTATTCTTACCGCGATGTATAATTCTCTATATCGCCCGTCGAAGCACTAGGATCATATAACCATTATATTGGTCCAGCCTACGTTACTAGACTCTGTTGAGTCAGATTTCCCCAAAAGCATTTCCGCCTTGGGGTCAAAAGGTTACTGATCAAGTCTCAGAGATTTCATCAGGACCGATAATCATATTAACCCCTTGTGAGGGTCACCTCCCCTCAGTCTGACAGCAAGGGAAGGACAATAGGGTCTAAATTAGCGGTAATTGTGCAGAGCTCCACGGACTGAACCGGAGCCAATAACAAGAGATACAGTTGAAAGACACGTCAAAGTGCTATGAATGGGGTCTGCGTGTACAGGGCAATATAAGCTGATCTGCACATCCCACGTACACTATGTACATGGAGTAAGTGTAAAGTGCACAGTTTGTGATCAAACGTGGTTGCGTCTAGCGCTGCACACAAACCGACTGGCAGAGCGGAGGTAAAGTCAGACCACTGCTCCGGGTGGTGCACTCAGATGGTCTCTCCGAGCTTCACTTTAATCCGCTTCCCCCCAAGGAAGATGTACCGCTCCTTCAGAGGTGCAGCTATTTTATGGATGTAGGTCTACACACAAAAATAGGCTTTTTTTTTTTATTTTTTTTTTGCAAGTTTGCCTTCCTTCACAAGGGATTTGTGATCACAAGGGGAAAAGTCTGTGTTCCCGTTTGCCAGGCATCAAATTTAACTCCATTTCTGCTTGTTTGGAAATTCTCTGTCATGGTGGGTTTGCTCAGGCCCGGGCCGGAAAGACAGTTAATCTCCACGTTCTTCATACAATCCCTGGAGACTGGGACTCCAGTGTCACATATTCACACGCTTCACTCTCTCAAGGCTTGGCCAGGTCAGGTCCTTTGATTCATTCATTGGGAGGAGGAGCCCCGCAGGCCTTGTGGCGACCCCCACCGCCCTCGGACAACCCCCAGCACTGCATATAAATCTCCCGACTGGAACTACGGCTCGTGGGGAAAGTTTTGCAACCAAACAGTGACTTACAGCAGGCCTTGGGAGCGGTGGTCTGTGATATGTCAGATCATTGGAAATAGATGAATAAAGAAATTAACCTGGATAGGTCAAGGCCAAAGATCTTTGCGATGAAACTATTTTGTCATCTTGTGTCAAGCTATTCTATCATTCATCCTGTCTTTTGTATGTTTCTCATTTGTTATTGATGTAGAAACTGCAATCATCCTGAACGGGATGGTTTGGGAAAGCGTGAATTGTTCACAAATATGTTGATGGGTGTCGATGAATCCCAATCTAATCATAAATGGTAAGCGTGTGGAGGTAATGAGTCAGTTGCATGAATAAACGCCGATAAATTTGTCATGTTGCCGACAAACATTCGTGCTATTCATGTAGAATGACAATGGAGATCCTAAAAGAGATGCCGTCACATTCGTTTGTGTTTAACAGCAGTGTGTTGTAATGAAGACAGGTAAACCCAAGTGTGGAGGGAGAAATATAATGTTATGTTTCAACTGTTGTGCAGAACCGAATTGAGATAAAAACAGAAAAGAATAGAATCCCGTGGTGCTCCTTGGAAAAAGGCAAGGCAAGGCATGTGTATTTATATTGGACATTTCAACAAGGCAATTCAAAGTGCTTTACATAAAACATCAAAAGTATTAAGACAAAGTGCAAAGAAAGTTAAAAAATAGAACCCATAGAATGCATAAAAGTTACAGTGCAGTGGAAGAAATGAATCAAAGAAACATTGTTTTACTCTTTGTTAACAATTATTTTGCCTATTCCCAGAATACCTTTTTACCTTGTCCTAGCCCCAGAGAACCGGTCTGGAGATGTTTTCCTTTGCCTATTACCAGAATAGCGTTATACCTTGTCAAGGCGATATCCTAGCCACGGAGAACTGGTCTGGAGATGTTCTCTTTGTCAATAATTATTTCCCCTATTCCCTGTATAGCGTTTATCCTTGTCAAGGCGATATCCTTGACAATGATAAATAGGGATAGCAGCATGGATAGCAAAGTATCTGAGAGATAAAACTTTGTCTCTATAAATAGTGTATTTTAAAGTTTATTTTTTTAATTTGATGCAATATCTGAAAAAGAAAACAAAATGAAATTTTGTATTAGAAATTTGTTCAAAAATACATTTTGTATGGTTACTGGTGTACAGATGCACACACACATGATTCCCACCCGTTGATCGCCCATGGATATGGATGGGTGTCAGGGACAGTAACAAAGTTACGATCTTTGCAAAAGGTCAAATGGTTGATCCCATTCAGCTTTACAAGAGGGTATGACCGTTATGGCCCACCACCCCTCGCCTGATGGAAATAGAAGTAGCATGGCAACACGACTCATTGTGATGGCTGCGCCTAATGTTGGAACCTTAAATCCCTTTATGATCTACATTATTTAACCGTCCTCTCATCTTGCGATTTAGTTATGTATCAGTTGAGTCTAATTTGCATCAATGACTTTGATGTCCTTGACATCTTACAGTTACCAGGTTATAGAATAGTTATAGTAGGACTATTTTAAAACTCCTCGCACACACATGTGTGCGAGTGGCACACACATACAACTTCTGAATATTGCTGTCATTTTCACAGAGCATGGCCCCCTTATCATCAAATCCCTGGGGCCCTGGTGTAATAAAAGCATGCATCATGGCTTTTCACTCAGTCCTCCCATCATCCCAGGGGCCCATTTCCAGTTAGCTATGCTTATTCCCCGAACCGCTGCTCCCTACAGTGCCCAAGCCAGAACCATAAACATAATCTTTCATTATCAATATGGGCGCCGCAACGCGTCTGTCGCACACAGCACTTTTCCATTTCTATGGGATTTGCGGGGAAAAGGACGGATGACACACTGCTGGAGCAGCCATTTATCTGACATCTCATCGCCTTGTTCAATATCGCTTCGACAAGAGGGCCGCGTTTTCTAGAGCCAGAGGGGTGGGTGGGAGGTAAGGATAGAGGGAGAATGAGAGATGGGGGAGGAAAAAACATCTGCTCTAATATGGCTACTGATAAGGGAGGCAAACCAACACAGCCCATGTGGACCCCTGCAGACTGCAACTCCCTATCTATTGGTCACAATCTCTCTTCTCCACCCCACCCTTTCTTCCCAGATGCCTCAACAATCCCCCCGGCACGACTGTCATTTGGAATTGCAAATTGCCATGTGTTCATGTGTTTTGGTAGCAGCATGGTGGGAGATACGGATCGCGCTGTCAGACGAATCAGAAATCTCTGTTGCTTACGTCTATTTATTTATTAATTTATTTTGGGCATTTATCTATTTATCTCTCTGTCGCTGTTTATGTATGCATTTATGTACGGATCGCGCAACAACTGTGCACGCATGTGAATACATGTATGTAAAAGGAGGCAGAACACCGAAAGGACAATGATGGATTAACTTGTTTTAGTTTTCCCCTGCTTGAAGTGTCCAAACATGACAGTGCAGTTCTGTTTAAGTTCTCAGCGGTGTGCATTTGGGTGCGTGTCGCCCTCATTTTTACATCGCCTAACCTGTGGTGGAAATATCGAGGCAGCACAAAGGGGCGACTCCGAAAATAAAATTGGGGTATGGCCGACGGGGGGCCTGATCGGCCAATTAAGCTGTGCGGCCAGTGGCGCCTAGGGAGAGGTTTCTTAAAGTAATGTCTATGTTTGTCTTTCACTTGGAACGGAGCGCTCGCTGACTGCCGCCGGGAAAACCTCCGTCTTTTGTTGATCCCGATTATGATCTTTATTTCTATTATCGTCATTAGTATTTTCCGCACCTGAGCGTGATTTGTATTGGCGCACATAAACTAAACCCTGCGAGCCGGGAAACTGCCGCCGACTCTGTGTCTCCCTCCACCATTCCGCCATACCAGCGAAGCCAGCTGGATGCACAGGGTTTGGGATGCATCAGCAGGCAGTGATAGATGAGCCCCGAGGGCCGCCTGGAAGATGGACTCCAGGAGATCACAGAGTCATTCCCCCTCAGCAGATAGACACGGAGACAGCTCTTGGTGCCAGAGCACAGCTACGGGAAAAACAAGATAAGAAACAACAACAAGCAAACACACTATCGCACACAGGCACACACACACACACACACACACACACACACATACACACACACACACACACACACACACACACACACACACACACATTATACTTCCTTGAAAAAAAGTTTAAAAAAATCCATCACTATCACTAAAAAAGGGGTTTATCATCTAGACATGTGAGAGACTTCACTTGTATGGGGAGCAGATGCTCATCGCACACACGCACACACACACACGCACACACACACACACACACACACACACACACACACACACACATACACATAACATTCACACACAACCACGACTTCCAAAATTATGACATTATCTTCCTGCGCTTTAGGGTTTGTCCACTTGGCAGCTTCGGTAACGACTTCAGGCACCGCCCGTGTTTGGTTTTTAATATTAATGGTTATGATCCACGGCGCCTCCTGTCTCACTCTGTTTAATAATGTTTATTTTCAACTGACTTATTTCCTGCCTTTCCCCGCTGCCGCCACAGCTTCAGACTTTGAATAAATACATAAATGAAGAACACTTTGGGCGTGCCGGGCATACAGTACATCATCGTTGCAGAGCCGAGTTTGCAAGGCTGTCCGGCTGCCGCCGCTGCTGCCACCTGAGTCCGCGGCTGCCGGGCGAAACGCTCCCGGGGCCAATATTCACATCACAGAATAAGCCCTCATAATAAAATGATAAATAACTTCATAAATAAGCCATCCATTGAGTAGTGGCAGCCCGATAGCACCGGGCAGACTGGAGTCTATTATGCTCGCCTGAAGGCCTGTGACCTCATCGCTGATTTTTCCTTTTTTCTTGCCGAGGGTGGGAGCGCATTTCCCGTTTGCCCAGAAACAGGACTATGCATACAACAGGGAGTTTGAAATGTCTTGGAGAACTCTGCGTAGCCGGCGGGAATGCTTGCGCTTTGTCAAATGGCGAAAGACGATATCACAAATGACACAGGCACTTGAAATTCTGGAGAAGAACTCGGGAACGTTAGTCTGAAACTTCCGCTGCAGACGGATGGCCTGTACCAACCAATAAGGCCGACCTCGTCTTAATTGCCAGAGGCCTTCGCCCATTCCTCACAATTACAGCCACGCTTTCATTTGACTTTTATGAAAACCTATAAACAACATTGGCGAATCGCACAATAAAATGTCACGCGTGGTTAAGTCGAGGATTGCTCTTCTTGCGTGCATTTTTATCCTTCGTCTTCATTTCGCTCTAATGTTGCTCCGGTTATAGCGGTTCATCCATCGTCGTCACGCACCCGCCTTCTACCTTTTATACATTAGAAATGCTTTATTCCCGGTTCTTGGTAAAAAAAAAAAAGCAAACAAACAAAAAACCGTTTCCAGAGCTATTTTCCATTTTCAGATCCTAACACAGACACAGGGTCGGGTGGCGAGGGAGCCTGGCAAACGTGGGAAAGGACAGTAGGAATGGGTCTGAAAGGGGCATTATTTTATTTTTTTAAACCCCATTCCGCCCATTCTTCTCCCTGACGGCAATGGCCTTGTTACAGATTTGGAGAGTCGCTTTAACCTGCAGTTTGTCAATCGGTGGTCTTTAAATAAAGAGGCAGACAGATAGTTAGTTTTACTTGTACAAGGTGTCGGATCAGAGATGTGCTAAGGAGCAGCTCTCTGAGTCTAACGGTATATTGTGGGAAGTCAGAAACAATATACAGTATAGTCAGTTTAGTTACTGGTCATTGGTGAACTATGTGACGAATGTTGTTCTCGCGCTCTGCGGCTGCGTCAAGGTGAGGCCTGAACAATGATAGCTGTGTCTGGGACTCCAAGGCTTGAATGTCCGTGGAAATTATGTGAATAAAGGTTGTGTTCGTCATTATGTGTGTGCATACATGTTTATGTGATTACATCGATTTATATATGCATACTGTATATTGTGACTGACATAATTTTGTTACAGCCTCAAAGAACTTCCACCGAGTGGCCCAACTGACTGGGTCCAACCGTATGAAAAGCTCCCACAGCGGTCGTCCCCCTGCTCCCTGCTCCACCTCACGGACTTCCTCGGGAAAATGGCGGACGACGGGTCTCAACCGGAACGTCTCCGTCACTCGGCCGTATCAAAGACGCCGTGTGAAAACAGTCTGGGCCTACTCAGTAACTGACGGCGAAAACCTCTGGTCTGTTTGGAGCTACGTGTAAGGGATCACTGCAGGAGGACAGAGACAGAGAGAGAGAGAGAGAGAGATGATTGGAGACGACGGAGATTGACAGGGATGACGCATGGGGGAAACGTCGAGAAGATAGACTAGGGAAAGAGAGAGGAAGATAGAGGAGTAAAGAAAGGGGAACAGACAGAATCGGAGAGGGTTGTCATCAAAAAGGAAACGTTGGGATAATCTGGTACAGTCTGTCTTTCAGGTGAAGTGTGTGCGTGTGTGTGTGTGTGTGTGTGTGTGTGTGTGTGTGTGTGTGTGTGTGTGTGTGTGTGTGTGGGGAAGAAAATGAGACCCTTTTCTTTCTGTACTTTTCGTTTATCACCTGCCTCTCCGCCATCGCCAAGTCATTCCACAACGGAACAGTAAGCAGATTAGCTTGCTCACCCGTCAGAAAAGAGATTATATTTATCCACTGCCTCCTCCGTCTGAAGTAAAGAAAAAGTGAAGTGAGATGAAAATGCGTCTGGGAAACGAAGTTGCGAAAGAGCGAAAGTCGACAAATGACGGAGGTTTCCAGGAAAGAGGCTTTTCCGCATCCTTGTCACCTTCACATGCCGAGCAAGTTGGGTTTGCTCACCGGGAACGTCAAAACAACCAGAAATACGACATCAAATTGATCTCAGAATACATCAATGATGCGTTTTTTCAAAGCAAGCAAAGAAAACATATACTCCAAAAACTGTCTAGACCTTGTTTCCAAAAACAACCAGGAGCGAATAATTGGTGAAACATTCATTTGTATCAATTTTGTGATAAGATATTCAGCAGTTTCACTGCTCTGGTGCAAAATAAAGCAGCTTCTGAGCCTGAGCAGCTTCTCCTCTGACCCTCGTAAACAATGCGATTTTTTATTCTTCGCTTTTTTGGACTTCTGGTGCTTCGCCAATTGCCACGGCGATAAGCCGACTTGGGTAACATCAGGACGGTCTGGCTTCCAGTAAAGCTGATTCGCAATGAAGGTCACGTTTTTTTTTTCTGTGGAGAATGAGCACCGGAACTTTTTATACAACAAAGTAAAAAAAAAAACAACCCTGCGGAGTGGATTCCAAGACCATTCACAATCTACACGGAACAAAGGGTCTCATCTTGTAGGTGAACATATGTAAGTTTGAGATTTCAGTGGACCCTGAACTGAGATATTGGCCTTTGAACCCTGACCAGATGTCACCTCTGAAGCCCTATATCTCAGTGACTAAAAGAGCTACCAAAATAACGCCAACTGTTTTGGACAGCTCTGTACGTGTACTTTTAGAGGGGTGGTAGTGTCAATAGGGGGCGCCACTTAAAAGGACAATGGACCCAGACGTCATGAATCCAGGGATCCTGCTGACACAAACGTCAAAAACGAATAAATAAATATATAAATAGAAAACAGACCTCAATACCAGCGATAACAAAGCTGAGCGTGATGTTCCCTTCCGTCTCTTCTTTTGACTCCCCGTCAAAGAGGAAAAAAATTCTCAGTTAAAAATCTTTGTCGCGCAGAGAAGGACAAAAAAGGAAGTCTTGGAACAAAGGCTGAAGCGCTGCCGATCGCCAAGAGAAAACAAAATTCCGACGCACACAGAGATGAATGGGAAGAATGGGAACAGTGGGTTGCCGCAACGCAGAGGCATTGATGGAATGGGGGGGGGGGGGGGCACAACTTAGCGACAAGAAGACGCTTTATCGCAGACTCGCCAAGTGGTGTTTTCGAATCTTAATGTGTTTTTCCGTTTTTTTTGAAACGTGACCCCAGAGCCGATTCCCCCCAAACCGAGACGCCATCAGCGTCGCTTCAATCTGAATGAAAGAATGAAAGCCTCTCCGCGGACAATTACCTCAATTAAGCTGTCGGCACGAGGTAAAACAATTGGGTAAAGGTGACCGAAATAATGGGGTGACGATAAAATGTGGGCTTTGTTGTTGGAACAGTCGGAACATATGATGTGGACAATCTAAGAAAAGGTCCCGGCGCCACACGCAGCTTAGCGATGGCGCTTTCAGCGGGGGCAGAGGCGATCGACGTACGTGGTGGACGGAGAAGACGACTGGAGGTGTGCGTTCCTGCGTGTGTGTGTGTCTCTCTCTCTCTCTCTCTCTGTTTGTGATGGAAATCCAAAGTATTTAAAGAAGATTGCATTTGATTCCATTGCGGTTCCCCCTTTTAATGGGATGTACTGTGCAACAAAAAAGGGCTGATGGGCTGCATGAGACAAGGGCAAAGACGGACGGAATCGAACATCAGATCGACCGCTCCGCCGTTCAACTGACAATCTCTCGGGTAAAATACTTTGTAAGGTGTACTGTACAGATGTACAGCTTACAGGTGACCATTTTAGGCCTTGAGTAAAGTACATTGTTAGAGCAACAAATCCCCCTTTTAATTCTGGGAAAATGTGTTCAGTTGAATGGCCTTTAGATATCGAGATATGGAAAGAAAACAAAAGGTGCCTGGTATATTAGTAGCGGCTTTAAAGGTTCTTTCAAAATGGCTGCTAGTTTGACGCTTCTGACTCAGGCTTCCTATAAGCCAGGGCCCGTTAAGGATCGTACACTTCCGGAAAATGAGGTAAAGTTTCATCTCTTAAAAGTGCCTGTCGATTGCAATCTTAATTAAAAAGCCTCCTCTCCTTGTACTTTCCTCGCATTTACATCTCTCTCTCTCTCTCTCTCTCTCTTTCTCCCTCCAGCTCTCTCTCTTTCTCTCTCTCTCTCTCTCTCTCTCTCTCTCTCTCTCTCTCACTGTCTCTTTAGAAGTGACTCCAGCATTTGAGGACAAGCTGGAATGATTGATGGCTGCGATACTGGGAAATGAATTGCTGATAAAAGCTTTGCACAGGAAAGGTTGGAAGGAAGTAAGTTGTGTTTGCACTTTGTGTGTGTGTGTGTGTGTGTGTGTGCGTGTGTGTGTGTGTAGCAGCTACTTGCTGCCCAGACAGTTCAAGACGGTGACACTATGACACCATCCAGCCACTATCTGCCACACCTCTGATTCACACCTTCAGCAAAAAGCCAGACACATTTGTGGCCCGACAGGGATAAGACGGCGCGGAGATGACACCAGATACCACAAAGCCGTCTGGACTCCCTGGTCCTCCAAATATTAGCGTCGTGGGCGGCAGGGTTTGCAAACTAATAAACAGGGATTGGATCTGCAATGACGTGTGGACCCCGCGAGGGAGTGGCTCCTCTGCTCAGGACGCGAGCCAGAACGCCCAGCCCTTGGAGTTGGGCTTTGGGTGGGAGAGCCTGTTGGCGGAGAACACGAGTTTAAACGCACCTCGGAATCCCTCTCCTGATTCCCCCCAGTTTGAGAGGGGTGCCTCCCGTCCGTCGAATGCACGCCTCCTCGATTTCAATCTCTTTCTATTTGGACTGTGAAGAAGAATCCCATTTTTACCGGAATTGACTGAGTGCTTTGGCCGGTGCTGTTTCGTGTAGAGGACAGGGAGAGCAAAGAGAGAGAGAGAGAGAGAGCGAGAGAGAGAGAGAGCCTGGTGAAAGTCAGATGCATGGAGCAAAAGTGTGTGTCCATCCCTAGTGTAAACTGTATGCATTGATCATTTCTTGTGTGTGTGTGTATGTGTGTGTGTGTGTGTGTGTGTGTGTGTGTGTGTGTGTGTGTGTGTGTGTGTGCGCGCACACTACTCTCCTCCACTTCTTTTTGTTTTTTTACACCCAACTAAAGGCTAGCATCCCACTGTACTACTTGTTTTTTCTAAATACAAGGTCTTCAGTTCTAGACGGGATAAATCCAGGGACCGCGCTGACCCAAACTTAAAATAAATAAATAAATAAAAAAATACCTCAATACCAGCAATTATAACGCTGAGCTTGAGGCTCCCTCCCATATGTAATTTTTTATTTATTTATTTTTACTCCCCATTAAAGCGGATTCTCAGTTAAAAATATTTCTCACGCAGGGCGTGGAGACACGGAGACTCCGCCATCCACCCTCATCTGAAACTTAACGTGCCTCATATAAAGTCTGGAACAAAGTTCTGGAGCGCTGCCGATCTCCAAGAGAAAACAAAAGCCAGACGCACGCTGAGAAGGATGGGATGAATGGGAACCCATCGGTTTCCGCGATGGGGAGGAACTGATGGGGGGGACACAATTGAGAGCCACAAGACGCTTTGTCACAGTCCCAGTGTTTTTCCGGTTTTTGAAACGCGACCCCAGAGCCGATTTCCCCCAAACCGAGACACATCTTTAGTCTTTGACCTAGACTCCCCCCCGCAGCCCCCGTAGCAACCCCACCCCTTCAAATCAGGAGACAGAGGATGTATAGAATGGGGGAGAAAACAAGAGGTGCGAGAGATAACAAGGTGTTTATGGAAGCCACTGCACTTCCATAGTCCAATTGCCAGGCATTGGGGTAAACAGAGCGGGTATGGGAGCGCATCGCCAGGAAGCACTCTGCTGAGAATGGCTCTGATGGGGGACAATGACAGCAATCACAGTGACAATAATAATCACTGCCAATTCGTCTGCGCCTTTTAAAGGTAGTGTGCGCCTGTGTGTATACTGTATATGTGTATCCACACACACACGCACACACACGTACGCACGCACGCACCCACGCAAGCACGCACGCACGCACGCACGCACGCACACACACACACACACACACACACAGTTACAGAAGAGCCAAGGGCTCCTTGGTCCAATGGTGTCAAATACAGAAGCTGTTCAGATTATGTATCTGACCTCAAAAGAAACCATGGACTGCTTTGTGTGCTCTTCATTGGCTGCAAACAAATATATTTAATAAGGGAAAAAATATAGGCTCTAGGAAGATCTTTGTATCTCAGTGTATATGAAAATTGTATGTCAATGTATTGGATATATCATAAATTATTGCAGTGTTGATGCCTGGGACTTCCATATTCCAGTATATATACATATGAAATGATATTCTGTACATTTGAAGTAATGTAGCTCTGGCAATGAGATGAGAACACATTGATCTGCTTTCCTCCACCATAATGCTGTCGTCCATCTCGTGGCATTTCTTTCATAATAAGCCGCCATCTTCCAGCAGTCAAACGATTAGGCGGGGCAGGGGGGCATAGGAGCCATAGAGGGTGACGCCGCAGAAGTCACATGGAGGACGTGTTGGATCTGATAAGGCGTCGAGACGTGGAGCGTTCCTTCGTCCCACTCAATGTCACAGGCGCCGCTACACAAGCGCCCCGTCGTCCTTTCTTCTTCAGCCACAATGAGAAGAAGGGAGGGAGATTATCGGACTGGTCTCCCAGCCAGGGCAGGGAGGGTCAAGGTCGAAGGCCCGAGCGGCAGGGACAACCAAACACGTCAGGAGAGTCGAGATTCCTCGCCTGATGTCATGGCCAAAGAAAGATGAGGTTAGATAAAGTTAAGCAAACAACGCCTACTTTGCGTTTTTGAAATTTGAAATCCGATTAACATTAGCATTAGCGATAGGATCTTCATGGCATTTGTCTCTGTCAATTTGAAAAACATATATTTTATTAAAGTTTCTATATTTGAGAACGTTTAACTTATAACCAAACAAATACATAAAAATAAACACACAAAGAACTTTTTGATAGATAGAAAAATTAAAATGGTAGAAGATAAACTTTCACTTCCGAAACAAATCTGTTTTCTGAGTTTCCCATGAACGCAGGTTTGGCTTCCTGCTCGGAGAGCTGTGTCCGTGTCTAAACGTGAGTGTAAGCAAAAATGGGCGCACTATTACTTATTATGCAAAGTTCGGTGCCTCAACCGAATTTTAATTTACTGATGGCACTAATAACTTAGAAATAAAAAAATATGCAAACAAACTTGTTTCATCACTACCGGATTTGTTTCGGTAGTGATGATGCGTTCACTGGAAGTCGGAAAAAAAATTAAACCTTAAAATTGTATATCGGTCAAAACGTCGATTTATCCGTTGGCTAGGACTCTCCAAAATTGGGATCCACATCGGACCTAAAAGTCTGGAATCGGTCGGGATCTATTGAAGGCAGTCAGCCAGGAATGTAGCTTGGAGCATATTTGCATTGTATAACATAAATTAATCAGTATCATAAATTTATCAGCATCAACATTACCTCGTAAAGCCTAACATGAAACACATGGCCCTCAGTTTGAAAAACAGCCACAGAGAGTGGAGTTATTACTTGTTTAAATGTGCTATGAACAGTATTAGTGACAACCCCAATATCCACTACAGATTCATGTGTACAGCCTGGTTGTTGGCTCAATTACTTGTAAAAAAAAAAAAAATCTAAAGATGCGTGAGAGTGTGCTACACCCCTGAACACAACACTATAATTTGAGGCTCGGACAGGTGCTATTTTTCATATTACCAACCCCAAGCCACCACCGCCATCAAATTATTCACAAAACCCAAGCATGTCCGCATAGACGCTGCAGCTGTACCTCCACCCAACCCGTTAGAAGGAAAATGCTTCCATTTCCGTTACCAATGCAACTCACTGTCTTTGGCTCGTTAACTACGAGTGTTCAATTCAAACGGCATACTTTATTCTTCGCTCACAAGACAATGTGTGAAGATATCTCTACATAAGATTAGCACGTATTCTGACAAAAAAATAAAAAAATTGCAGGGGAGCCTGACGGAACGATGGCTGTTGGCTAATTGAGCATAGGCATAAACACATCACCTTTTGTCAAGTGCAGTAAATAAACAGACAGTGAATACAAAGACACAACCTTAATTCTAAAACCATAAAGACATATATGTGAGAGCGGTGACTCACTGCTGCTTATACTGTGTATATGTATACTGTATATAAATATACACTGTATATACTGTATACATATATATGTATGTGTGTGAACAAACTTCAAACACTTCCATCTTTCAATCAAATCATTTTATGCACAGTTTAAGCAAACTATATCACCTTTTTTTTTTACGTTAAAATAACAGCTTCAAAATCATATGGAGAATGGCATCTCTTTAATTCCCACCAACCCCCCCCCCCCCCCCCCCCCCCGAAACACCTGTTCTTGCACTATGTAACTTCTGTGTTCGGGTACTAAACTGCGGCAAATGTACGTTATGCTCCACCACACTACCTCACTTCCTTGATGTTTGGCTCCGGTAATTACATTTTTTTTTTGCCTGGTAAATGTTATTTCAAAAATTAAAAACAACAATACATTTTAAACTTGCTGGTCAAAATGTCTGCTGATAATGGTCAAACAAAACGTAGCCGCTCCACCTCCCCGACGGCGTGGATGAGACGGGCCAGTGGTGCGCCTTCACCCTCTGACTCACGCGTGCGAGCCGATCTGCCAGGCCGAGCACGTCTGGTACCTACACCGGTAGAAAGGGTCCTGGTCCCGTGCCCTCCCCTGGAGCCGTGGACTGAGTACTCGCTGAAGTGGCGAGGTCCGCTGCAAGGGGCGCTTTAACCTGGGTGTACATTATATTTGGGTTTGTAACATAGGCTGTTATTGAAATGTGACCGATAAGGTTCAAATTATTAAATAATTTTAGGACATCGGATCGAGTTTATGAAAGTGGTGTAAAAGCAAAGTGTAAATTGCACTCAGAAACTGTAGGGGCGCCACATACCAAAAGTTACATAGTGCTGCTTTGAAGTATAGTGTGCTGATCCTGAAGGTGAGTGTCATTACTCCTGATGTGACATGAGGGATCCCTGCTTCTGCAAACTAATTAACAACACACACACACACACAAACACACACGCACGCAGGCACGCACGCACGCACACACACACACACACACACACTAATGAATCCATCCCCTAATACCTCCCGGTGAAGTCCTCCTCTCATCGGAGCTGAACAAATGGATCTATGAACCTGCTTGTTTTCCTCTGTTAACTGCCTCCCTCGTCATATTTATTCACATCCTGCTTTGCACCACAAAAAAAAATCCATAGTTTGTGTGTGTGGGCGGGCGTGTCCGTGTCTGTGAGCGAGTGTGTGTCTGTGCTTTGGTTTGAAAGGCAAACACCTTGCAGTGAGCCACGGAGGCCTCTGCCTGTTCCGTGAGCGCTTGGTGACGGTGACACCCAACACCGTAAATCACCGTAAATGTGAAAGGGACACTTTGAAGACTCTCCAACGTGTATCTCCATTTTACTAGTTGGGTGGCAGGTCTGTAACGCTGTAGCAATCAAGCTCACTAGGACATCCAACCACAGGGAGGCCCCGCGGAAGGGTAAGGAGCATTGGAGTTGGGGAAAAAGGCAATTTTGCTGTAGTAGAACATACACCCTGTAGTATTACTGGAGTACATTCAGCTCGTATAGCAGAAGAAACCCAAGAAAGAGAGGCAGACAATGCTGGGTAGCAGGGACAAAACGACGATCCAGAACCGGTGCCTCAGCCTGCCTGGTAGTACCAGCCTAACTGGTAGCTAACCATCATTATTCAACCATCACTAAATCGAGTGAAATCAAAATACAAACACACCTCGACGCACTCCGAGTCAAGCATGGAGAGAAATTTTGCAGGCTTGGTGACAGATCATTCGGCATCAATACTCTTACTACTAATACTACTTTAGACAACGTTATACTTTAGTTTGATGAGACCCAACGTTAAGGTCAGTAGCATACTACGAGCTATGATCAGCACGAGCAGGCGCGGGAATTTGGCACTCAGCCATTGCAGACATCGTGTGGAACATGCTTCAGACTAACTCGTGGTTAAATTAACAGTTCAATTATTTTTCAGGATAACTTTGGCTTTGAATATGTTTGCTCCAGAACACATTTCTGGGATTAGAAAATCTGGAGTTTGACATAAAAGGGTGTCAAAGGGTCACATTTCTGGAATTTATTTCCAGACGTATAACGCCAGCTTGCGTTCTGGGTCCATCCTTGGCAGTGTATTATTATTTTGGTTTTCATCCCCAGAAATGAGTTTTCACTTTAACTCTGGGTTGGAGTCCATGGTCGACGGTCGCGCATGTACACTGGACTTGAATTCATGAAAGCAATCCCGGGGAGCTTATTCCAAAGACCAGCACTTGCTGGGTACTTGACCATGCTTATATTTGAAATCTGACTGAAATTTGAAATTCAGACTTGGCTTTTGAGCATCTATCATCATTTCTTCATCACCTGCCTCAAAAGCAAAGTACGCAAAGCACCCACAGCTTTGCTTTTATATGAGTTTCATATTTGCTGGGCCAGCACTAGCTTCACTGCTGTTTACCATCTTCCCTTGTTGTTATTCTCGGGTGTATACTATGTATTGGTCTTTCCTAGAAACCACCGTTCGTGGTAGGTTTGACGGCAGTTCAATTGCGGTTTGTCTTTAGGAAGTGATGGTTCGTACTTTGCTTCAAAGTACTTTTTGGTCAGCATAAATTTAGTATAAGCATAGGCTTAAATTGTCTCGATGGGCTCCCCTTGTCCACAGAAAGCTTAATTGAGGGCTGGTACCTACTTGGTACCTGGTTGGTTTTGCTCAGAACTAGTACAATCACCTTTTCTAATTCGGCACCAAAGTATAAGTTATTGTGGCACTGCTAGTCCAGGCTACAACAGCTGACTACACAAACTTTGTATTTTTGCTATTGCGATGGGCAGGAGGAGAAAACCCGAGAATGGGCCGGTTCACACGAAGCGTCCTTTAGGCGCGCAAATCCAATGGTTTCAATGTAGACGTGCCTTTTTTTCCGGGCGTGACCAAGGCGCACTGAGATAAAAATATTACGCTCTTTTTGAAAGAGCACCGCCTGTCGCGTGATATGAAATAACTAATAAGCCACAGCTTCTGTCACAACATCCTGTCCGCGCCGTCGGCAGTCCCCTTTGACAACATGGAGGAGAGGCTCGGACACCCAGAGCTGTACGACCTGTCCAGCGGATATTACTTAGATTCCAATAGACGGAACATCGCCTGGGGGAAATATCAGCTGTGAACTGAGATGTCTATCTAATTGCGATCTAATAATGTTAGCTAAATGTTCCAATGCAGCATTTTAAGCAGTGTAGTGGTCACTTTTATATACAAGCAGACGCAAGGTGTGTAATTCCAATATTAATAAAAATATATTGTTCTGTGCTGCTACTGTATGTGTGCGCACATAGGTTGTAGTGGTCACGATGGAGCTAGAGCTAGGTTCCGAAATGCCCAGATAAACAATCAACAGTAATTAATTTTAGATATTTGTACTTGTGATTGCTCAGTTATATTCTGTAATATGACGAGGGTGCCTATTTCTGTTTTCTGTACCTCTAAAGAGGTTTAATAAAAAAAAGATTTGTGCAAAGTCCTGGTTAGTTTTGGTAATTTGGCAACGCAGCTCCGCCCTCCAGGCGCGACCTTCCAAGGGCCTTGATAAAATGGTTCAGTAGCACGCCTCGCATTTAGGGCTCTTCATGTGAATCGGCCCCAAAGGCAGTTTCTAGGGTAGATTTAGTCCAGGGTATATCATGGACTAAGCGCTGAAACACATTGGAAAAAGGCTTGTCCGGTTTGGAAAAGTTGTCCCAGACTTAGTGCTTTGTGGGGATGTGTTAAAAAGTGTGACTCAGGACTGCCTGGATGAAAGAAGCTGGCTGTGGGACACCACATCCCATAGGAAGCAGTCAGCTGACTGCCAGACAGACAACACGGAGCAGCTCAGACAAATCGTCGCATGCGCGCAAACACACACATGCAGAAACAAAAACGTATACTTTTTTAAAGAAAAGCTCGGCAAAACGTCACGGCGCACCATTGTCTGGTTCTCAAGATGCTGGACACGTACCCATCGAGGTTGCACGTCCTCTGGGAACACAGTGTACCGATGGGAAATGGAAAAAAGGAATTCTTTACACGCCTTTCTGCGCTTTATGGTTCGTGATGTGGCTGTACAACTGTTTGTCTCAGTAGGTAAAAGCGAGCCAAGGAAACGGGGACCAAGAAAGAGAGAGAGAGAGAGAGAGAGGACAGCCAGACAAATGAGAAGGAGAGTGATGATGTCCACTGAGATGAAATGAAGCAGATTTTTGCGGCGGCGGCACTTTTCCGAAAGCTCCCTTTCATCAACCGGTGCTGATCCTTCCCTTTCTCTCTCCCTCTCACCCTCTGTCCCTCGTTCCTATTTTTGTTTTAAAGCAATAGAGGAATAGAACCTTTTCATCACAGAGGCAGAAATCCCATCATAATCAACGCTGGTCCGTGTGGGAATAGTCGCACGCTAAGTGTTTGCGGTCTTCAATGTGTAGGCCCTAATTACTGTAGACCACATATCACATTCACTTAATTCTCAAAGCAGGTCATTTTCGTCTCCGTCATTAATTCCATTACAAAGGCGGAGGGGCGCGGGTTGTGGGGTAAGGCGTGGTGGTGGTGGTGGAGGGTCTGATTGCCTCCTCTAGCCAAAAAACGAGAGAAAGGAGGAGAACCGCTCTGAAACGCACTGTTTCACATTAGCGTTTACAGCCAGCCCAATTAGCCAGGCAGTCGCTAGTAAAAGTGGGGGGAAGCGAGAGGGCGGGGGTTGCCGCCGTTCCGTCCCTCCCCCTGAGAGACCGAAAAACGAGGAACGGGAGCTTCTGGTTTAGCGCTATTTGATGAGTCCACTCCCGCCAAAGCTGCTCCCAGAACAACAGAGAAGTTTTCACTTTGGGCCATCGGGTGGGTGTTTTTTTTTTTATTGTACCGTTGTTCTATATTACCTTTTTATTTTTATTTTTATTTTTTATCAAACTTTTTGGGGTTTTAATCCTTGTTTTATTGAGCCCATTTAAAAAGGACCCTTCAAGGAGCAAAAGACAACTTTTTGGCTTTAACTTATCATTATGAAGTTAACGTTGATTGCACAGTCTAATATATAAAATAATGTCACCATCTGGGTTTGGATTGGTTCCTATAAGCCTGAATGTCACTATGCATTCGGAATGCCACCGGCTACAAAACGCCGGGAAAATTATAGGTTTACGGCAGTGTGTCACAGGAAGTGTGTCAACCAATAGACAACGATTAACAGAAATGGTGGACGGCAATCTACTCCACGTAGATCATAAACCCTTGAATAATAAAACAACTCATAGAAATCTGTTGAGAAATGTAAACATGATGGTGCTTTTTGAACAGAAAAACCGCATCTCCCACGTTTACTTGTGTTTGTTTACAGGCCAGTCTTGCCCGCTCCAATATGGCAGTGATGTTGACTTATGGCAGCTACGCGCCAGCATCTATGTATATACTGTATGTCTATGTTTGCGCAACCAAGAGGAATAAAATGAAATGTGACAATTTCAATTCAGCTCCTCAGTGAACATGCTTCTTTCTTGCCTCTTATTTCCAAAGTGGTGTTGATCATTTCCACGGAGTGCTCTGAGCAATAATAAAGCGATCCGGTTATCTTTGCGACAGCGGTGCAAAAGTTGTCTATTGCTCCTCTAACTAAACTGTTGTGAGATGAAAATCACTTGCAATCTTACACGGTCTAAATTGATGATCTATATACAGTATGTATATAATGTCTATATGTAATATGTATGTACTGTATACTATTCACCTGTTTCTATTTAATACTTTACTTTATGCTTGTGTTACTTTCTTCTATTTAACGCTTGTTTGCATTTATATTTTTACTATTTGATCACCTTCTGTTAGTGTAAAACAATGAATTGCATGTTGTGCATGAAAGGTGATGCATGCATGAAGGTCAAATAATGGTTATTATTATTATTATTATTATTATTATTATTATTATTATTCTTTTGTTGTTATTATTATTATTATTATTTTTATTTTATTTTATTTTTTATTTTTTATTATTTTTTATTATTATTATTATTATTATTATTTATTTTTCATTTTTTTATTATTATTATTAGGGGTCCAGCCCAAAGGCGTAAGACACTAAAGAAGTGGTAGGGAGAACGTGCTGCCATGCACGGTTGCATGTGGGAATCAGCGACAGGCACCAAGCAAGCGCAAGTGAGGAAATATATACATAGAATTTAAAAAAAGCAATTTCACTTATTTTCGGATGCCCAGCATGAGAAATACAAGGTGTGACATGTGAGCTTGTGAACTGGTTGATATGTGGTTGCCATGCCACAGTTCCGACTACCCATTATTCCAAAACAATAGTCCGAAAAATGTACCATTGCACCCGGTAAGGTCCAATGATGTCATTCTGTATAATTGTAAGCCATGTGCTTCTGTATTATGTGTACAAGTTAACAAATTACGTTAACCATCATTTAAACAAACCATTCCAAATAATAAATATGATGCAATGAATCTACTCTGAGGCAAATTTATCATTCTTCATCCGTCCATTGTTCACACCACTACAATATTGCTCTCGCGAGCAGAGATATTCTGCACGCTGCTCAGCGGTACGCAGGGGTGTGCAAGACATTGCGATAAAATGCTAATAGCAATGCTTTAGCTAATATTTAAAGAGGCTGATATTATTTCTTTAGTTCATTTGTTATTACCATCCTTTTTTGACATTTTTAATATTTTTCATTTTTTTTCTATATTTTTTTATATTCCCAGCCATCTCAAGGCCCCCCTGGGGACTCTCTGGAGCCCCCCGGTTGAGAAAGGCTGACCTAGATGACGTTTTGGTAAAAAGGAACTGGCCTTTATCAGGATATGAAAATGTATAGTAAGATAAAAGTTAATGTTCCAGGGGAACATTAACTTTCATCTTTTATCTTTTATCTATTGCAATAACAGAATTGCCGATAAAACAAACCTTCTGTCATTCAACATTCAAAATAACGTATGCTGAGGAATATACTGGACGTAATATTGGCCATCGACAATAAACGTTATATTTCATAATCAAAGCCAGATTTGCCGGCATTATAACATAAGGGTGTATTCCATTACAGACAATCAATGTGTCTGTTCGTCACACACGTCACACACGTCACACACGTCACATTAAATAACCTGGACCCCATGCATTGCTGCCTGCAAGTATATTTATTAATTGGTATTTGCATTTTGTGGCCATCTTCCAAAAGTTGCTATATAAATAAAATGTGTTATACTATTATTGCTGTTATCATAAAATAGATTAGTGTGTGTGTGTATGCGCTGCTTTGTGAGCGTGATAATGGTGGGTGTGTGGGTGTGTGCCGATGGGGATATCTGTGCGGGGACTGATGTTCTCTGGGTCATCTTCATGCAAACACCCACAGATCTGTGAGGCGCCTCTCGCTAAGCTTCAGACAAACATCAATACAACCACATCATCTAAAGAAGGGGGGGGAAATGGTTTGCTTATCTGCTAATGGAACCAAATATGCCTCCTCGCTTCCCTCGTAAACTCACCGCTAAACTGCGAAAAAACCTAAACGCTCACTTACTCCGAGAAGATGTTTAATCGTTTTGGTGCGATAGCGATGACAAAAGCGGGGGGTGGGGGGCTGGGAGGTATTAACAAACAAAGTGACCGATGACAAGCAGCGGTGTTTGTTTTACCAGAGCGGAAATTACCGGATGGGAAGTGTACCTGTAAGAGTGGACAGGGGGGAATAATTGTGTCATTTCTGTCATAGTGTCGGCAAAACCCGCAAATTATATAGCCGCGTTTTTTCCCAGAAGAAGAAGAAGAAGAAGAAGAAGAAGAAGAAGAAGAAGAAGAAGACAGTGCACAGCCGCTGATCCGCTTGATGGCAAATGACAACCGCCTTGTTAGTTCAATTTCTATCCATGTTGAGGCCCTCGAGCCAATGCATGCAGCCACACGCACACACACACACACACACACACACACACACACACACACACACACACACACGCACACACACACAATACACGCAGCAAGACAATACATGCAAAGGGTGTTTTTGAAGTTCATCAAGAACCATAAAACTTTACCCAATATCCTTAAAGACGTTCACAAACACACTGTCAGCGGCGACAGGAGTCTCAGCTCGGTGTAATCCACTTCCATCTGACTTTGAAGGCGACACGGAGGTACAGAGAGCCAACAAAGAGCCATATAATAGGCTACATTTTGCAACATGAAAGGAGCTCTGCTCGCCAAAAAAAAAAAGTTAAAAAAAAGAAAAAAAAAGAAAGCGGTAGATCAGCTCACGCTCTGTTCTTCCTCCCCCCTTTCCTTTCATGGGAGTCATGCTTCCCTTTTCTGCCGCACCTCCGCTCCTCCGTCAGCACCGCGTTTCATTCCCTTTGTGTTGTGTTGCTCTCCTCCGAGTTGTCAGTCAGGTATTGTGTCTGTGTCTATTCCAGGAATGTTTATCCCTCCCTCTCATCTATTGTTTTATTCATGTTTAGTGCTCGACATGAAAATAGAAAGAAATAAAATCTGCAATGTGGTATTTTCTCTAGTCGCTCTCCGTCTTTCCACATCCCTCTCTCCGCCTCACTCTCCTCTCCGCCATCTCGGGCAGTCAAGGTCAGAGGGTTGTTTTTCCTGTTTTTTGTTTGTTTGTTTGTTTTTTTTCTTTTCCCCTCCAATCACAAAACAGCACATCTGCGTCCCCCGACATGGAAAGACACATTTGGGCACACGAGGCCAAACGAGGAGCCGGGTCCCTTCATTTTCCCCCTCATTCCATCCCGGAACGAGACATCTTTCCGCCTCCCCCGCCGGGCCCTGGCAAAACGCGACTCTATCAAAACACTGTAATCCCAACCTGTAGCAACACAGAAGAAGAATTCCGGAAATGATTGCTCTCGCCGGCGCAGGTGATATTATACGCGACAGGCGGGATCTGGCTGTCGAGTGCCGTGACGACGGTAGTCCTCCGTCTTGAGTCAAATCCACCCGCCCCACAACAAGTTGTCAAGTAATGGCTGCCCTTATAGGGATATAGGTGGCAGTGTGTCAGCCAAGACGTACGTAACGGAGAGACTGAGCATCTGATCGAGACTGAGATCACAGAGGATGAACAAGCGCGGAAAGCGTTCGAATGCGACGCGGCACCAAAAAAAACAGCACTTGGTTCAAAGAGAAGGAAGAGAGAGCCTGGCGAGGTATTTTGAGCAGGTAAACAGGACGTTGCTGGGATAAGTGGGCGTCTTCTTCAGTGTGTGGAGTCCTACCACACAGTTTGTGTTTAATCAAGCGTAGGTGCCTTAACCGTCTTCCACCGACGACGAGTCCAAATCAAAACGATGATTTCGGACCCCCCGCATCCCGGTTCCACAGTCCCTCTTAAACCGGCCTACATTTGGCAAAGCCAAAATAAAAAAAATTAAGTGGAAGAAATGGTGTCTCTGGCCTTTCCCAACTCCCCTGTAAAGCTTTGCTGTAATAGAGGTGGTGGAATTCTATGTCGAGTAAACACGGGATTTGGCCCAGCTGGGATTTACGTTCATATTGCACTTGTAGGAAGGGGGGGAAGGGGATTATTTTGTCTCTTAGTCCTATCCATGAGCCGGGAGCTGAGAAAATCCCTCCTATTCCGTACAATCTGTTGCAACCCATCCTCACTCCAACAGCAAATAATACCTTCCCTCACAGATGAATCGGACAAGCTAGACAAACAGCCCGGGCTCCTGGGCCGGCGGCCAGCGCCCTCTTTTTAAGTGCTCCTCTCCCTCCTTCCCTCACAGCCAAAAAGACTCGACAAATTGAACACAGTATCTGCGAGATGCGCCCACGGCAGCTTCTCTCAATTGATCCGGGAGGTGGGGGTGGGGTGGTTATAGGTGGGGAATCGAAGCTTGGCCTGATCTATTGGTGGTTAGTTGTATGAGTCGACATTCGCCTATCAGCCACCACTAATAACCAGTAATATTGTGTCGCTCCCCCCCGTGCCACCAAAACAGCTCTGACCCGTGGAGGCATGGACTCCACAAGACCTCTGAAGGTGTCCTGTAGTATCTGGCACCAAGACGTAAGCAGCAGATCCTTTAAGTCCTTAAGTTTCGGGGTGGGGCCCCCATGGATCGGGCTTGTTGTTCCAGCACGTCCCACAGATGCTCCATCAGACCACGTCAACCACCGTATACCGGGAACATCCCACAAGACCTGCCGTTTTAGAGATGCTCTGGCGCAGTTGTCTAGCCATCACTATTTGGCCCTTGTCAAAGTTGTCAAAGATCCTTACACTTTTATTCCCACTTCCAACACATCAACTTCAAGAACTGACTGTTTAGTTGCTGCCTAATTTATCCTACCCCTTGTCAGGTGCCATTGGAACAAGATGAGCAATATTATTCACTTCACCTGTGACTGGTTTTAATGTTGTGGCTGATCGGTGTATAGGAAATACTCTCCTGGGGATCATGGGATGTTCAGGGCACAGATTTGTTTGCGCTTTATGCAACCTTTGTATTAAACGTGGTGGACTTGAGCTGCCTGTTCCATGCGAAGTACGAAGATAAGAATGGAACGGAAGGAATGGAACAAATATGCACTATCCACAGCAAGAACCCACCTTTTCCTCTCTGTCTCTGAAAAGCAGGAGTCCCCTTTCCTTGATGGGGGGGGGGGGGTAACTTTGAGCTTAGGCGGGTTGAGCTGTTGAGCTCTCTGCTATTTAAGCCACAAATCCAGGTTTTTAAGAGAAAATGAAAGCGAGAGAGAGAGAGGTAGAGAGAGAGAGAGAGAGACAGAGAGAGGGAGGGTCCGCAGCAAAAAGATTAATAAATACAGCTGAAGAGAGGAGTAAAACTGCTCTCAAAGTTACTCCCCTGAACGGGTGGAAAGTGTTGCACTGTTGGAGCGGTCGCTTCAGCTCTCCATATGCAGAGAAGGGTGATAGAAGCCACCCCTACTACCCCCTATCTCGGCCTCAGGATGACCTGAAAATGAGGGGCTGTCAAGGAGGCGCTTGGTGGACATTTAGCGGCTGGGAACCTTTGACATTTTCCCCTCTCTCTGGCTTAATTTCGTGTCATTTTCCGGTCACTGACTAGCTTTAAGGAGGGAGATCAATGACGGAGGGGGTGGGGTGGGGTGGGGATGACACCTAAGTGATAGATCGATGGTATTGGCGGCGCTTTCAGGCAAGGCCAACAGGACAGATTGCAAACAGCGGATGTCTCTTCCCCTCACGCCGACATCATCACACAGATAGGGCCATCACGCCTTCCATTATGCCTGATCGATAGTTATTTCACCCTCGCCACCTTTCAAAGGGTTTAACAGATGACAGTGGTCGGCATGGTCTAGCACCAGCGTCCCAGATCACGCGGTGCGAGGGGGCCGCATCGGTGCCTCGATCTATAGCTGGGTGCACTGAGGGATAGAAGACGGAAGAGAAAAACGGCAGGAACAAATGGAAGGGAGAAATGGGAGATGCACGTTGGTGGGAAACGTGGAAAAATGAGGAGAAGGACAAAAAAAATGTTGTGCAATGAGGATGGGGAGTGTGTTGGACAGAGGCACCAGGAGAGTGACGTATAAAGTGTAAACAAGTGACAGATTGCCTGCCATCCTCTCACACACACAAGCACATGCATGCACGCACACAAACGCACGCACACACACACACGCACACACACGCACACACACCCGTTGCCCCTGGCAGCCGGCGTCAGCAGTGGCACCGCATTGGCTCACAACCAGCGAAACACGGTGGGCGTCGGGATCCAACAGGGACGAGGCTGTGTTTGAGTGCAAGCGGAAAGGCTCGTTAACAAACAAACTCCCACCACGTAAGCTCCACTATTCAATGACGTTCAATGACATGAGTAAGGCAGTGACGGACATGAAGTTTAAGTTCTGACAGACAACTCTCAGATGTGCTTTAAAATGATCTTTGATTATTTTGCATCCTTTCAGTTTGGCGTCAGGGCTCTATTGCTCATCACTCACAGCGAGGTGTACAGCAACAATTGGCATACGCAATGAGATAGAAAGAGGGGAATGATGAGCTTGAATCCCTCCCATTGGATAGAAGAGTAGAGCCCAATAGGTGGATGCAGGGGAGGTAGAGGGAGCGCGGAAAGAAAGCAAGCAACCAGCTGCTTAAATAGGCCAGCCCATTAGGGCGTGGAAGCGTGTGGCGCCACTGTCGCCATTTCTGCAAGTAACGCATAACTTGCTTGTTAGTTAATTGGCATACAAAAAATTTGATTTCACATTATTTAATCTCTTTCTTTGGTCAATGTATTGCCACTATTATAATGGCATAACTTGTACAATTGCTGAAGAGCCATTTATTGGCATTGAACATTGGAAACATATACATTTTGGTAGACAGTTAAAGTAAAAAACAAATTATACATGTTCAAAGCTTTTCTATTGCTTAAAACATGTGTAAAGACTGTGAAATATGTAGTAGTACTGAATTGTGGAGTTAAACCGTTTAGGTCTGACATGGTGGCTCGATGATGCACTGGAGCCCTACTTAGCATTGCCCCTCCCTAACACTATATGAAGCCTCGAGGCATTAGCATTAGTGGTTCTCCCGCACAATCGCGAGTCACTACAGCCTACAGTTTGCTAGCTATGCCTTCGTCCCGTAACTGCATCTGCCTTTGATGCCAGAATTTACAGAACAGCTCGGTCTCCATTGAAATTTCCAAAGAATTTTGTTTTGTTGTGACCATGAAGCTCGGAGCCCGGCGGGGAGTATGGTGGCTCCCCCAGCTCAGCACGCTCTCAGGGAGCGGGGCGCTGTCCCGTCTCCCTGTGCGTCCAGAGGGCCATGCTCCGGGCCCCATGCCCCGGGCTCATGCGGAGCCGGGAAAGCCGCACCATGCTTCACAGTCACAACAAATCGGAAACGTTAAATGACAGAATAGAAGATAACAAATATCCCATTTTCTAATGTCCTATTTTTAACTTCAGATTAGTGGTGTTTAACACTTGAGAGAGGCTGCACCTATCATACGATTGGGCCTTCAGCGGACACACCCCCAGCATTTCAGAGCGGAGAATACTGCTCTTTGATGATTTTGAAACCTAATTTTATATACTTGCCGATCACAATCGATCCGCGAGTCTCTAAACATTGTTTACGGACATTCAATCTGACTAAATCCTTCATTGGCACATTCTTTTTCTTTCCTAACCTCTTTTCTTCCTCCGCAATCCTTTCACTCACTTTCCTTAACTGAGTCATACTCAAGCTTCCCCTCGCGGGAAACCCCCCGTGTTCGACCCAGTCTTCCATACACGACATACATTTGTCCCTATGTTTACTTCTCATTTGCATATTGATCGGAGAACCCCAATCTGGTTTCTCCTTACTCGGCGGGGACCCCATATTGCGTGTGAGCTTTTATTTTATTCATTATTTTTATTGTTATAAAACAATAAAAGTCTAGGTAGGCCTACTAGGTACAGTAGGTGCAGCAATAAAACAGTAGGTACAGCCGATAGGAAATAGCAGTGCAGTGGAAATAGCAGTGCAGGAGAGCTCTAGTTGTAGGCTAGAGTGAATAGATGCGTTTTTAGTTTTCTTTTAAAGATGGCAAATGAGCCGGCTTTCCTAATATCTATAGGTAGTGCATTCCAAAGCTTTGGGGCATAAGTTTTGAGGCTGCACTCCCGATTTTCTTCTGTGTATTACTTGGTGCTTCTAACAGGCCAGCAGTAGATGATCGTAGCTCTCTTGGGGGCACATAGTTAGTAAGGGAGATGGTGATGTATTCTGGTCCTTGCCCATTTAGAGCTTCATGTACCTTAAAGTCTACTCTAGATGTAACTGGAAGCCAGTGTAAGGCAGCCAGGACTGGGGTGATGTGTTCTCTCTTCTTAGTTCTAGTTAGTAGTCGGGCAGCCGAATTTTGGATGAGCTGAAGCCTTTCAGTAGTAACTTTGGGAAGGCCAGTGAGAAGTGCATTACAGTAGTCAAGCCGGCTTGATACAAAGGCGTGAATCAGCTTTTCAGAATCCTTTTGGTTTATGAAAGGTCTTACTCTTGCTATATTTCCAAGGTGAAAAAATGAAACTTTCGTCACCTTGTTAATATGGGACTTGAAGCTTAGGTCGGAGTCTAGAATGACACCCAAACTTGTAACCTCAGGTTTGACCCAGGGTGCCAGTTTCCCTAGGTTTTTAAGTAGCATGTCCCTTTTTTGGGGGAGGGCAATCAGAAGGATTTCAGTTTTGTTTTCATTTAGCTTCAGGAGGTTATTGCTCATCCACTTATTTATCGCTAGAAAACAGTTTGTGATGGACTGTATGGCTACAGTGTCATTTGGTTCTGCCGAGATGTATAACTGTGTGTCATCGGCATAGCTATGGAAGCATATATTGTGCTCTCTAATGGTGTGCCCAAGTGGGAGCATGTATAGTGAGAAAAGCAAAGGGCCAAGGCAACTTCCTTGCGCGACTCCGAAGCTGCTGTCATGTTTCTCTGATGTTGACATGCTGACATGATCTCCCAGCTTAACGTAGAACTTTCTCCCTATAATGTATGTTCTGAACCAATTGAGCATGTTGCCGGAGAAACCAACCAGCGTTTCAAGACGATTGATTAGGATGTCATGGTCGGTTGTGGGTGGTTAATAACATATTTTTCTCTGGTGAGACAAACTCAGAACTCATATTTATTTTTGCTTTCCACAATCTTTAATTTTCCTCAGTCCAACTGATGGTAACCTATTAATTGCATAATTTCTCACGTTTGCTCAAAATTCCGCTTAAATTGGGAAGGAAACATGCAACTGTGGAATCTGCGATCTGCTCAAACCAGGGTCGAGAATATTGCGCCTCGCAAGATCAGGGACATAAACAGATTATATGCACATATGTATGTGATTCATTCTCCTCCTCTGATCACATAGGCGGTGTCTAGTTTATAGCCAGCCTTTGGTCCATAAAGCCAAGAGATGGAGCACCGAGGTCCGAGAGCAAACAGCGAGGATCGAAAGGCCAGTAAAACGCCACCGTCTAATCTGGGAGCCACCAGCTCCAATCCACACCCGATATTTAATGCTCCCCAAGGCATTTTTATTATGAACTGTATTTGTTCAAAGGGACATTGAGCTTCGCTACCACTACCGTCGTGACAAAGGCAGGATGAGGGAGTTGGGGGTGGAGAAAAAAATAAATAAAGTAAAAAAATAAATAAATAAAAAATGAATTTATGAACCATACAAAGGGAAGCGGGATTCCTAATAACTTTCATCCACCCAATAAACATGGTTTCCATTCTGTGGCGCACAATAAAGCATTTCGCTCAGCGGGACGTGATATGGAAGAGACAACCCAGCCGGATGCGAAAGAGAGAGAGAGAGAGAGAGAGAGAGAGAGAAAGAGAGAGAGAGGGAGAGGCAGGAGCAGAGACAGAGGAATGAAAATGAGAATTCCAAATGTGATTGGTACCACATGAACACACATTAAGGCTCTGTGTGTGTGTGTGTGTGTGTGTGTGTGTGTGTGTGTGTGTGTATGTGTGTGTGTGTGTGTGTGTGTGTGTGTGTGTGTGTGTGTGTGTGTGTGTGTGGTTGCCTGCACACATGGGTGTCAGACATTATAAGACATTATTATTCCCGCCATTCCTTTTGGGTACAGGGCTTTGTATGAGCCAAATTGCTTTCACATCAAAAGGCGTCAGGCTCTCCACACCGCCACCAGAGGCACAGGAGTCGGTCTTTTTCTTTTTTCCCTCCGCCATCACCCCGACAATACTGTAAGAAATAACCGTACCTCGTTTATTTCACGACTTAAGACTTCACGGTCGCAGGAGAATGCCGGCTGGGCGGGAACGGAACAGGTTGGAATTCGAGGAGGCACCGAGGAAACTTTGAATCGTACTGTCGGGTAGCCTCCCAAAAGAGAGAACATGTTCTCCTTTGGTAGGCTCCTTGGGGTAAAAAATGTAATAAATCTAGTTAGGACACAGTTCTAGAAGGACTGGGGTTGTTTTAATGGTTGTCCATCGCAGATACCAATCCTATGATTTCACTCAGTGTTTGGAAATAAAATCCATTTTTACCTGATTTTCCTCATTGTCTCATTTAATTGTTTCTTTCTTTATTTCTCCTGCCCTCCCGCCTTTCTCTATCTCTATCCTCCATCCTCCTTCATTTTGAATATGCCAATCATCCCATCACCCCCCGCCCCCATCACGGTTTGTCCTCCACCGCACTCTTCCAAATGTCTCCATCAGCCCCGCTGCAGATTTCCATTGCTATTTCCCCACGTAGACGCACCAATGTGCGCCGTTGTGTGCATCATGGTCGCCACGGAGGAGGCGAGGGGCAAGTCGTTTTTCCATTTGCGGCGGCGGCGGCGTCGTGTCGAAACACAGACGTACTCAAAACAAACAGGAGGGGAGACGGGGGGGAGCTGGGGAGAAAAGAAGAAAAACGAAGGAAAAAAACTATCGCACTTTCATGGTTTGTTTTGTATCTGTTGTATTAGGTCTCTGTATTGAATGTCCTGTCTGTGTTGTATTGTTGCCGTTGTCTTGACCAGGTCTCTCTTGAGAATGAGACCCTGTGTGTCAATGAGATTACCTGTCTAAATAAAGGTTTAAAAAAAATAGGACAGGGGGGAAAATACAGAGAAGTTGAGATTTGTGCAAGTGTGTGTGTGTGTGTGTGTGTGTGTGTGTGTGTGTGTGTGTGTGTGTGTGTGCGCGCACACATTGGTGCACGACCGTACAAACACAAGTCGCCATTTCATTTCATAAGCTCTCGAGCCTCAGGTGGTCCACTCTGGAATACATGGAAATCCCACCTGGGCAACGTCACTCAGCTGGATCAAATCTATTTGTCAGGGTCCCGAAAAGCATAGTCAGGAGGATGGGTATTTAAATGCTGTCTTTCTGTGTGTGTGTGTGTGTGTGTGTGTGTGTGTGTGTGTGTGTGTGTGTGTGTGTGTGTGTGTGTGTGTGTGTGTGTGTGTGTGTGCACGTGCGCGTGCGCATGCGTGTGTGTGTTTGTGTGTGTGTGTGTGTGTGTGTGTGTGTGTGTGTGTGTTTCAACAGCACACGTACACACACGCGCACACATTGGTGCACGACCGTACAAACACAAGCAGGCATTTCATAAGCTCTCGAGCCTCAGGTGGTCCACTCTGGAATACATGGAAATCCCACCTGGGTAACGCCACTCAGCTGGATCAAATCTATTTGTCAGGGTCCCGAAAAGCATAGTCAGGAGGATGGGTATTTAAATGCTGTCTTTCTGTGTGTGTGTGGGTGTGTGTGTGTGTGTGTGTGTGTCTGTGTGTGTGTGTGTGTGTGTGTGTGTGTGTGTGTGTGTGTGTGAGCGTGCATGTGCGCGTGCATGCGTGTGTGTGTGTGTGTGTGTGTGTGTGTGTGTGTGTGTGTGTAAGAGAGAGACCGAGTGTGGTTGACTCTTCGTGCATGCGTGCATGCGTGTGTGTGTGTGTGTGTGTGTGTGTGTGTGTGTGTGTGTGTAAGAGAGAGACCGAGTGTGGTTGACGACTGCTTTTGATGTGTGGCAAAGGATGGGCCGGTTAGGATCTCTGGCAGAAGCATGTGAGTAAGAAGAGCAAGCATTTCGGAGCTGATTGTTTCTCAATGTTATTATAATTCTGACTCTTAGATGTACTTTAAAATCCTATATATTTATTTTGCATCGTTTGAGTTTGGCGTCTGGGCCCTGCTGCTCATTGCTCCTGACGAGGTGTACAGCAAACATAGGCATACTTAGTCATTCTAGACTACAACTATAGGAGTGACAAGCTAGAATCCCCCCGTTGGATAGAAGAGTAGAGCCCAACAGGTGGATGCACGGGACGTGGAGGGAGCGCAGCCAAGCAGGCAGCAAAGCAGGCAGCAAAGCAGGTAGAGCAGGAGGAATTGGCTGCTTAAATACGTGACTCCGGCCACAACACAATCCGAGCTTCCTTCTATCAATCAAAGTTCTCAAAGTGGCTTTCTCCCCTCCCAGCCATTGGCGCCGTCATGTTATGTTTTATTTTTTCCATGGATCTTCTTCCTCCGTGTTATGTGTACCGAGGTTTCCGATCGCGAGTCCCCTCCGCTCTCGGAGACAGATGTCGGGGCCGGGCTTTCGGCCGTCCACTCACAGCGTAATGAGAACTCGAGGGGACCCTGGCCCGGATAGTTGGAGGGAGACACACACATACACCCACACACACACACACACACACAGGCGAACAATGCATGCCTTTGCACATGAACTTTTGTAAAACATTCACACACACACATACACACACACACAGACATGATTGGCCATGCTGGTAAAGGAGGTGCAAGTCATACTTTAATAATGGTATTCTGATGAAAAAAGGGCAACCTTTGCACACACACACACAGACACACACACACACACACACACACACACACACACACACACACACACACACACATGCACACTCATTCTCTCTCGCACACAAACACACCCACAAATAAAGCCAAGCAACCTAATATTCAAAGAGAGAGCAGGCAGAAGGAAAGGAGGGAAGAAGACCAGAGGAAAGGGGGTAGGAGAGGGGGAACTGTTCCAAATCCAATTAGGAGCTCCTGCTGTCCAGCTTGCTGTGGTTAATAAATGAATATAGGTCTAATAAATTAATACCTATAGGGCCTTAAATACACTCACTGCGCTATTATTAGCTCCTTGCCCACGGTGTGTCGACATTTTTGTGTGTGCGTCCCTGTGGGAACTTGTGTGTAGCAACGGGGAGACAGGTCTCCGCTGTGCGTCCCAGAGTGTCGGGACAGTGGGGACGCACGTTCTTTTTTTTTGGAACAGTATGGGGCGAGACAGTCCCTTAACCCAGGTGTGTTTAAAAGTGTAGTTTCATACATGTAGGAAACAAACGAAAAGAAATAGATCGAAAATAAAAAGAGGGGCAAGGGAGCCTGCGCCCACGGCTGTCTAGAGGAGAAAGAAAAAAAAAGTCCACTCCAATTTTCTGAGTTAGGTTCACGTTTTTCATTTTCCATACAAGTAAGAAACTAAGGAAATAAATAAATAAATGAATCTAAATCTTTCTTTATGAGATTTTATTATATCTTGCTATATTATAATCAGGGAACTTGCTAGGGAACTGAATGGGTGGAGAAGAGCGGCGAGGAGACGATGATGCGCTCGATAGCTCAACCGAGCACGGTTTTATTTTCTTGCCGTAGCAACAGCCAACAGGGTGGCTAACTCGCCGGCTCTCTCCTTGCGTCTCGTCTCTCTCTTCAGCCCAGACACACTTCCCACTTAACCCCAATAATCCCCACTGCGGTGAACACCTACCTCAATAAAACATTGCAAAACAACAATAGATCAACAGGAACTTATACCCAGCGTTACAATATATTCATGATGAACACCACATGAACCTCGCACCCGATGAGACCCGATCACCAGTGGTTACTGGACAGCTCTGAGCGGAAAGGGAGAGAGCCTCCGCCCCCTCTCTCCCTCCCTCTCCCCCTCTCCCTCTCCGTCTCCTCTGCTCTCCCTCTCTCCCTCTCCGCTCCAGTTTCAGAACATGGAAAACTGCACTTATCCCGTTTCAATGCTCAGATCTTTCCTGGTGGATAAAAAAACATAAAAAAAAAAAAAGTCTGTCATCAATGTCAATCGCGATCGATGGAGTCGATCGCCGGTAGACAATCCGCCCAAGTAAATTGTAAATCTGCCCAAGCCTACACCCAACCCGGCACCCTTCTACCAGAACCTACACAGGGGTCACAATGGGAGAGATGGAAGGAGGCACACAGGAGAGAGAGAGGGAGAGAAGGAGAGTGAGGGAGAGAAAGAGAGAGAGGGAGAGAGAGAGAGAAAAGCAGGGATCCTAGAGGAAGCAAAGGAAAAGTACATAACACCTCGCCAAGCCTTGCCAATGGCGTAACCACCATGCTCACGTTAACGCCGAGAGGACCCGTCGGGAGAGTAGCATTCACGTATGCATGTAAAGAAAGGAGTGTTAAAAAGATTTAAAGCAAACGCACAGTGGGAGTTGGAATGAAAGAATGACCAATAGGATTTGGCGATCGCATTAGCTGGGAGATAGATTGTGAGTCGTAGATGAGGGTACAACCAGCTATAATGGATTGACGGAGGTGCAGGAGGAAAAGGTGAAAACCTGTGACCCAGATCCTACCCGGCTCCTGCCGGTGGGGGTAGGGTTGGAGGGTTGGAGGGAGGGCTGGGCGGGAAGGGGAAGGGCGACAAGATGAACTGCAGGAGCTGTAGCATCGCCCGGCGCATGGTGGGAGACGGTCGGTATCGCAGCTTAACGACGACGCGGTGAAGAACACGCAGGTCCAGAGTCACACATTAAAAGACTCATTTTGATGTCTTCACTTTTTTTTTTCTGACAACTGCAGTCGTTGAGGCTCGGTGTCACCGTAGCTTCGGCCAATGATCTCTCTCTCTCTCTCTCTCTCTCCCCTCTTCTTAAGGGGTTGTGGTGGGGGGCTGGGGGGTGGGGCAAGAGGTGTGTGAAAATGTCTCCCAAAACACACAGAGACAAATTAGGCCCTGTGCGTCCCGTTAATAAAAAATAAAAAATGGCGTGTTTCCCAGCAGAGGGTTCATGTCCCCAGGTGCTCCATGTGTACAGCCATGTGCACGTGCACACACACTTACACTCACACACGCACACACACGCACACGCATTCTCACACACAATTACCTGGCCTGCTCAGCTGGCAAAGAGAAGTAGGGTACACCTTGACACCTTGAGAGGAGAGGAAAAGCTTGCAGCATTGTGTGCGTGTGTGTGTGTGTGTGTGTGTGTGTGTGTGTGTGTGTGTGTGTGTGTGTGTGTGTGTGTGTGTGTGTCGGTGGCCCAGTTACAGCAAAGGAATAGCATCGGTGCATCCGTGACAGGCCATCTACAACAGGCTGGTCCCACCTGTTTACTTGAAGTGGTCCACCTGTGCCACCTGTGTGTGTGTGTGTGTGTGTGTGTGTGTGTGTGTGTGTATGTGCGTGCATGCGCATATGTGTGTGTGCTGCATGTGTGCGTGTGTGCTCCCATGTGCTAGTGAATAAACAGATGTGACAGATGTCTGGAAATGCTGTCCTCATAGGTCCCCATAACTCATAAGATACCGAGACACAAAATAACACACACACACACACACACACACACACACACACACACACACACACACACACACACACACACACACACACACACACACACACACACACACACACACACACACACACACACACACACACACACACACGCCCTATACACTTTCTTGTACTGGTATCAAAGTGAGGTCCAAATAAATACATCTAGCAATTCTAAACCAAAACATTGTCAATTCGGAGACCGGTCCTCCCAAGTACAGTATAGTAAAACAAACACACACACACACACACACACACACACACACACACACAGACACACACACACACACACACACACACACACACACACACACACACACACACACACACACACACACAGGCTTCTATTGGACCCCATCACAAAGCCAGAGGATTCATGGAGCCTGGTGGCTAGTGTGGGTGACACTAGCCACAACTCAATACACATGAGACTTTAAAGGGACACCATTTATTTTAATGGCGTCATGATGCCGGGTGCTATAGCCCCAGCTGCTGGACAGAATCATGAGCAAACTGTCACTCACAAAACTGACACACATAAAACTCAACTATACAAAGAGTCCGATATGAATGATTCTAATGATAACAGTATACGGACATTACATGTAGTTCAGGTTCAAAATGAACCCATAAAAAAACATCCCCTTTTCCCCAAATTCCTGTTGAGGCGACGTACTGTATGTTTTATGGCCCTTTTCAGGCATCCGTCTGTCACTCATCACTCACCGCCCAGCCCCGGCCATATCAGTGACAGGCTGTCCTCTCCAGACTCCAAACACACAGTCCACACACAGTCCACACATCCATGCACCGCGCCAACAACAATGCATCCAACAATGTGCTTCCCCTGCAGACCGATGAGCTCCAGAGCTGTGGCTCCGGATCTGCGGCTCCGCCTGCATGCCATTGGCTGCCAGTCGACCAAAGCCAGAGCTAGCCGTGTTGTCTGAATGATTCATCTGGCGTGTGCTTGTGGGGTTTTTTTTCTGGCATACATAATTCTATACCAAATGGGGAAGATGGAGTAGAAGCTTAACGTAAACACAGAAGGGAAACGGACAGCATCCAGTTGATACAGCTACGAGAGTAATCTAAGATGCACAAACACCCATTACATTTTCATACCCGCGATTAATATATTAACTAACACTCAATATTTGGCACCCAGAATCCAAGCCTCAAGAAAGGAAAATGTATTATGATTCCACGCTGTTTTTGAAGCAAAAAGAAATGTGGGGGAAATGGGCCTTGGCCCTCCTGAAGCTGCCGTCCGTCTCTACCGCGGAGTGACTGACCATTGACTGATCGAGATACAGATAGATTGGACACTTCATGCAGTTTCAAAGTTTGAAGACTTTGTCGAATCATTACTTTTTACATCAAATGTGTCCTCTGGATTTCTGTGTTATGTCTCTTACATTTCCACAAGTAGTTTTTATTATTGGTGAAGGCCACGGGTCACCGACCTTATTGAAAGCGGAGAGCTATTTTAAGTAGATGTACTTTCAACAGAATAAAGTGTCCTTCTTGAATAATGAATTGTGCACGCAAAAAATACCCTCTCATTTGCATCACCAGCTGCCTACTTTCACCTCTAACGTCATTACTATTAATGTATGTTTATCTTTATATGTATTACTATGGAGGTGGACGCAGAAGGTAGAGAAAGCCAAAGGGGCACCGGCGACTTTGACCGACTGTGTTTTACATTTAAATGAAGTACATTTTAAGGAGGTGATGTATTTCCAGCTACTCTTCTGTATTTTTATTAAACAAACATCTAAAATACAAATGAAATCAACATAATCGTTTTCAACGTTTGCTTAGCCGCTGATCGTTGGTGGTGTAGTCGATGGAGTTTAGGTTTAAATGTCAATCAGTGATTTATTCCGTGCAAATGAAAATTATTTCTTAATTTACTTCAGTGAAAATAAGCTCAGCTAATCAAATACATTTTAGGACTTGATTTTTTTTATCATTATACATACATCAATCACAACATTAAAATAAATAAAGACAGGTGAAGTGAATAACAGTGCTCACCATTGTTCCAATGGCACCTGTCAAGGGGTGGGATATATTAGGCAGCAAGTGAACAGTCAGTTCTTGAAGTTGATGTGTTGGAAGCAGAAAAAATGGTCAAGCGTAAGGATCTGAACGACTTTGACAAGGACCAATTAGTGATGGCTAGACGACTGGGTCAGAGCATCTCCAAAACGACAGGTCTTGTGGCTGTTCAGGTATGCAGTGGTTATTACCTACCAAAAAGTACTCAAAGGAAGGACAACCGGTGAACTGGGGACAGGGTCATGGGCGCCCAAGGCTCATCGATGCACGTGGGGAGAGAAGGCTAACCCATCTGGTCCGATCCCTCAGAACTGGACCATGGAGCAACGGTGGAGGTGGCCTGGTCTTGATGAATCACGTTTTCTTCTGCATCATGTGGATGGTCGGGGTTAAGGTCCGATCCGATCGAGCATCTGTGGGATGTGCTGGAACAACAAGCCTGATCCATGGGGGCCCCACCTCACAACATTCAGGACTTAAAGGATCTGCTGCTAACGTATTCGCCGCCGCCAGCTCCTGTCCGGGCTGCAAGCAGAGAGCGTATGGGGGGACAACTGTTGTCTTCATGGGGAAATGGGCAGATTAATTGAAATTGAGTGCAGAGAAGAGAACAGACACACGAGCTATGAGCACTTAGCATGAACGCCAAGGTAATATTGCACCGGAGGTATGGGAGTTGGTGAGCCTGTGAATGATTATGTGTATGCGTATGGGGGGCGTGTGGGGTGTTGCACTCTTTGGGAGACAAAGGCAAAGTGAGAAAATAATAATTATCGAGTGACTAATATGTAAATGCCAGCTCAATAACACCTGTGGATAACGGCAGCCATTAGCGAAGACTAATGCAGCACTAATCATTTTCCAACTGAACCCCACTGAGAAATACTGCGCGTGCACCCTGACAAGCAAGCGTCTGTCGCTGTCAGTGGTGCTGAAACAGCCCGGAACAAAGCGGCAGACAGGGCTGAGGAGCTGGCTGGGGTCCTGACGTTGCTCAGGCCTCTCACAGCCCTGCACCGCTCACTTAGGCCCTGTCCACATTTTTTGAAAACGTAGTATTTTCTCGCCATTTTGGCCAAAACGGTGATCTAGGTCATGAAAAACTTCAGTTGGGAGTTTTCAAAACTATAACGGAGCTTCTTGAAAATGCTGATGCCATGACCTCAACTTGCGTCAGGAACCTACGAGCGACAGCTGACGACCGCTGTGTTGTCCGCCGTGACTCCTTTCAAAGTCTTTCCAACTTTCAGAATCGCGTCCATACCGTGTTGTGAATGAATGTCAATGCATTCATAATATTCACAAACAACACTGTATGGGTGCTCCTAATGTTCCTCTGTGGTGTTTCACATCAACTTTTATGACATATTATCACCCCCTGCTGGCCTGGTGTGCTTATGTGAGCGTTTAAAATTATTTTTGTGTACTTGTGTGGACAAAACGCAGTAGGTGTGGACAGGATTTTTTTTTTTTAACGTAGAGATGGAAAAAAATGTTTTTAGAAACATTGTGGTGTGGATGAGGCCTTAGAGAGAGATGATGCAGATGCAAAGAGGTATTGGTATAAAATTTGTCTTTGTCTACGTCCCCTCTCCAGTTCTCTCCACCTTCATTCTTCAGTCATGTCATCCAAGGACAGTCACGCTATCTGTCGTTGTGACCCATGAGTGTGAGAATGTCTGCACTTGTGTGTGTGTGTGTGTGTGTGAATTTGTCTGTGCTGACATTACTGTGGAGATAGAACGGCAAAGTGGAGTGAAGGGAAAGTTGAGGTGACAGCAGATCAGCTGCCACTCACCTTGAGTGTGTGTGTGTGTGTGTGTGTGTGTGTGTGTGTGTGTGTGTGTGTGTGTGTGTGTGTGTGTGTGTGCATGCGTGCGTGCGTGCTTGCGTGTGTGTGTGTGTGTGTGTGTGTGCGTGTGTTTGTACGCACGTGTGTGCATGCGCGTGTGTGTCCGTGGCCCAGTTACAGCAAAGGAATAGCATTGGTGCATCCATGACAGGCCATCGACACCTGGTCCCACCTGTTTACTTGAAGTGGTCCACCTGTGTGTGTGTGTGTGTGTGTGTGTGTGTGTGTGTGTGTGTGTGTGTGCATGCGTGCGTGCGTGCGTGCTTGCATGCGTGTGTGTGGGTGCATGCGTGTGTGTGCTCCCATGTGCTAGTAAATAAACAGATGTGACAGATTGCAGGGAATGCAGGACACTTTATTACACAGACATATTTGAAGTTTGAGCTTCTGCTGTCCATAACTCATAGGATACAGCGACACCAAATAATGCACACACACACACACACACACACACACACACACACACGCAGGCTTCTTTGGGAACCCATCACAAAGCCGGAGGATTCATGGAGCCAGCGGCTAGTGTGTGTGACAGTCACCAGTGTGTGTGTACCCTGAAATATCTTACAATGCTGTGGAAGGATAAGTGGCTAGATGCAGCCAGACAGCACACACACACACACACACACACACACACACACACACACACACACACACACACACACACACACACACAGACAAACATAAACTTATTTATATCACTCGTTGCTCTGAAACACACGGAGAAGGACACACCGTGCGGAGACTAGAAGCTTTTATGACTTGAGTTGTTTGCCGCATTGAAGAGAGTGACGCCACTCTTCCACTACTGATGCAGATTCTGAATTCTTAACTTCCAAGTATCAACCCAGAGAAAGTAATTGCTCCTCTCCTTTGCATTTACTGAACCACGTAGACTTTGGATGGTTCGTTTGGGGTAATTAGAACCAAAGTCCTTTGTTCAAAGACCAAGTTGCTCTTCTATTTTGTTTCGGACACTATACGGTTCTTTGTACCGTAGGCTTTGTAACAGCTATACTCCTGGATACCAACACCCTATTTGAGCCAGGTTTCATATCAATATCCAATACCAGCGTTGATCCACATCGACACTGGCTCGTGTAACTGTTTACGACTGACTTGACTCTGAAATCTCTTCCTCCCCCTTCACTCGTCCTCTCCCTCTTCCCTTCTTCCACCGGGCTTTCCCGTTCCCGTTCCTATTTTTATTCCTCCTGCCCCACCTCCCCTTTTCTCCCTAAAGGCCGCTCAAACAGAGTCAGGAGATTCTACCTTAATTCTGCAAAAGCCACTCTGGCTTCGCCTCTGATCAAATAATCTCTGGCCTCTTTATACACACAGACATAAACAGACTCTCCCCCGCGCTTTCGGCCCACCTCCTTCTCTCTCTCTCTCTCTTTCTCCATCTCTCACGTCCTCTCTACTGCGGAGTAAATCAATGTCTGTCTAAAGAGCCGCTGCCTAACACAGTCAGCCGTATTTGGCAGTAAAAAAAAAAAATTGGCAGATTTTAAAAATAAATAAATAGATGATGCCTTCACTCTGTGCACATTTACACGCACACACCGACTGCAACCTCCAACTCAACTCCCACCGACATTGCAGCGCGTGCGTATACAAACCGCGCTATTCACATCTGGACAAAAGGCTGGGGAGGTTGTAGGAGAAGACGATACATGAGCGGAAGCAGAGCGAGTCGCACCTGAAGGCAAAACGTCTCAGAGGAGCACACCATGACCGTAAGGGTTTGATAACTAGCTGTCATGCAGAAAAAATGACCCTTTTGATCCTAATGCCGTCCGACCATTTGCATGTGCAAAGACACAGACTCATAATACTATCCTGCTGTGCTACGCTCATACATTGGCAATGGGACACGTTATAAGCAAAGGGAACAATTAGCCACAACATGGAAAGTAACAATTATCCGGCTGAGGGACTCAGCCAGAATGTTCAGTGTCAGTAGATTTATGGGGCTAGCACACTATGGCTAACACTAAGCCCTTTTCTTTTTTCTTTTTTGGCTCTCTAGTGAGCTGTTAAACTGCGCCGGGATCAGCCGGCTGTCCCCGAGTGCTCGGCTTTCTGCTTGGAAGTTGTGGAGGCTCAGATCAGCGGGGGGGACACAGACGAGGAGCGTGTTGTGGGGGAAACTGTGGATCAGTCACAGCTGGATCTACGCTGTTATTTCATGGATCTGCAGACTGCAAAACATTTTCATTAAAAACAAAAATGTGACCCGCTTTTTATTCAGGTTTCAGGGGCTGGGACATTTGTCATTGGTGGACGACGCAAAAGACGCCAATCTTACAATTTGCCTGTTCGCAGACGGGTATTAAATAACAGTGTGTATCTGGAAAGTAATAAGGCCGCAAAAAAGGCTTTCCACCGACAAAGAGTCGCACCGAAGGTAAGGTGAATTAAAATACACAACGCTGGTAATGAGCTATCTAAATTCAGAGTTCATATTACCGGGAATTATACAAAAGCGGAGCTCCAGGCAGCTCTAGTTAAAAAAAAAAAAAAGAAAAGGGAATTAATAATTTCAAAAATTACGAGAAAATAAATGCTGCAGCAGGAGACTCTCTTTCTCCGTTGAGTACACAGACAGAGAGAGGGAGAGACAGAGAGAGAGAGAGAGAGAGAGAGAGAGAGCAAGAGAGCAAGAGCGAGAGACAGAGAGTTGGTACCGGGGAAACCTCAGCATGCATCTGCGAAAGCAATAACTCCTTTGTAAACGACATCACCTCCTCGCCCAGTTTTGCATACCGGGCGGCTGCCAACACACTGGCTTCACTCTATCACTCTCCCGTGTGTGCACGGCAATGAGAAAAAAAAAAAGAGCTTGAGGAAAAACACACGCAAACACACACACACACACACACACACACACACTGGCTGCTCTAAGCTCTGTTTGCTGAGACTTTGCCACACACACTGTAAGAGCATGGACACGCACACTGACAGTCTGAATGGATGACTTCGTGGGGGGTGGCAGTGAGCGGGATTAAAAGAAGTTCCAAGTCCACGGTTTACTAGAATGAAACGGCGGCTAAACAGAAAATGACAGGAGTGGCGGTGCTTCAAAGTTGGGGGGGGGGGGGGGGATACCTCAGCACACTTGACACAGATGTTTCATTACGTTTCGCTTGTCACATTTGGAAAATTAAAGCGGAGAAGAAGAAGAAAAAGACGAGAAGAGAGAGAAACATGGAATCTTTTGGAAAATGGAAAAAAAAAATTCACTCTGAGGTGCAGTGCCTCCTGTCGACAGGGGAAAAGAAGGCATAGGACGGCCAAAAAGAAATATAGAGCCAGCCGGACAGGGTCAGTGTAGCATCCAAACAGGAGATTGTACGGACAATAAACAGCCCCCCTTCCCCCTCCTTTTTTTTCATCCCAAATTTGGCCGTGCTGGACTGTGGCCCAGGGGACTCAATTAGAACCGTGCCGCGCCTCATATTTCCATCCCCGTTGACTTGGTGGTAATTTGTTTACTTCCCAGCCAGGAGCCGGGTAGGAGAAAAAAAAAAAAAAAAAAAAAAAAACCCTTCCTGCAATACGTCTCACTGTGTCTCCGGCTCAGGCTCATTACGTCGGATGGTACGGCTGTGTCTATCTCTCACACACACAAACACGCACGCACATGCACACACACACACACGCAGGCACACACACACACACACACACTCACACACACACGCACACAGTGCGTGTGAAGCAAGAAGCTTGACCTTTGGATGGGGCCGGGTCGCGGTCTGCCTCGAGGTTTCGCCGATATATTATTTTTATCCCTCCGGATCACAACCGTGTGGCCACCGAGCCCAAACCCCCTGCACGGTATGTCAGGTGGCAGGTGGGGGTGGGGGTTGTTGAGCAGTCTAGGGCTCACGCCTGATGGTGGCTAAACGGGAAGGACAGGTGTCACCTTGTTATCCTCCTGCTCCGTAACTAAACGCCCAGCCCGTTATGGGACGGGGAGTTGATTAGCGGGGAGTTGTTGCCAGGTCGACTCACCTGCGGCACGAGTCACGCTCACCAGAGGACAGAGCGTGTCCCTGCGAGACGTTGGCGGGCTGGTTTGTCTTAAAATTAGCTCACTCGGGAGCGAGATCTGTTTGCCACGTTGTTTTGTGCAGCTCTTATGCCTAGCATTGAGTATCAGTGGGTTTGTAGCAAATATATTGGGTATATTTTGTCATGATCCAGTATGACAAACCAATAAATGTCAGAGCATTTAGCACGGGCGTGTGCAAGCCATTGTTAGGATACCGTAAGTACAGTAAATAAGTCAAGTGCAAAAAATGAGAAAAATGCTCCTAGGCGAGAAATGTGTTCTGAAATAAAATGTCCCGCAATGCTACAGCTGTAAAATGTGCCTTTTGACAGCATCAGTAAGACCAGTCTTGTTTCAGCCAGGACTAGCCTAGGGCGACTTCCAGGGAGGATGCAAACTAGACACACCCACTATCCACTACCAACACGACGCATCATTGCTCGATTCACTCTCACCTCGAGGATTAGAATACTGCAGGTCCACTTCAAAGTGGCTGCATCGCACAGTGAACTTGGTCTTTTTTGGGGGGGGTTAATAGGGAGGAAAGTGACACACACACACACACACAGACACACACACACACACACACACACGCACGCAAGAACGCGCACACACACACACACACACACACACACACACACACACACACACACACACACACACACACGTCCCGGCAGCGCACGGGTGAACGATCGCTGCACCTTCCCACCGAAAACCAGAGCCTCCAAAGAATCATGCAAAGATGGAGAACAAGGCTCGGATCCAGCATGAAACCAAGCAAATGCATGCGCCAGAACACGTCTGTCAGCGTGGTCCGCGCAGCGTGGGATCAGCGCGGAGCGGGAGGGCGGGAGGGTGTGCGGGGTGCCCTTCACCTACCTTTGCCGGTGTGCGCGGCGCACAGCCCCGCAGCGAGGAGAGCCAGCGCGGAGGACAGGCTCAGCATCTTCTCGGTCCGGGAAGAAGATCGACGATCTCCTTCTTCTTCCTCCTCTGTTCTGTTTCTTTGTTTCTTTCTTTCTCGCTCCCTTTTTGGATCAGCTCTTCTGACACTTTCTCTCCGATGGGAAACGGATGTATGAGCTGGTGTACGGGGGGGGAGTGGGAGGGCAGGAGCGGCACCGATCCGCTCCTTATCGCAGCTTCGCTGGTCGGTGCGCAACTAAAAGTGCGTGTTTGAGACGGGACCGGAGAGCAGCAGCACCCACCCGGACTGACAGGATGGAGTGCTACGTCACTGGGAGGAGAGAGATGGATTCAGATCCTTTTCTTTTTTTCTTCTTTATATATATATATATATATATATATATGAGATAGCAAGCGGGGGATATCGCTATCTCATCCTCCCATCTTCCACTGAGCGTCAGTGTTATCAGTTCACTTCGCCTGGTTCCCAATTATTCTTACAGGGTTTTAAGGAAGTACAATGCTGTCTGCCACGATCCGGCGATCAAACATTGGATTAAGGGCCAAAAAACACCTTCACCATGAGAAAAAAATAATAATACATAGTGTGATAATCCTAGTCCAATAGCCTAAAGATCCCATTAAAGTGGTAATCCGTAACATCATATAGTAAAATAAAAAATCACATATTTGAAACTTGCAGCTGGCACTTTTTAAGGAACAGTCATTCAATATATTTCTGTTATGCATGCACTCCTCTATATGCTGTTTCAATTGTCGGCAATGGGGTCCGCCTTTCCCAGCGAGAAGGCTAGGAATACCGACACGCTCTCTAGAAGCCATGGTGAATTTCATAAAGCAGAGTAGCTACAGCAGTTGTGATCAGTCAACTGTCGATATGGGTGATGTGATATATGAACGTTCAGAAACAGCACCGTCGGACGGAGAAATATCCCCACCACCTCAAGTGCCCCAGAAAAAAATGTAAAAAAATCAATCAGTTTGACCGTCTGAGAGTATAGTCAAGGGTAAACCTGGATGAAAAAAACATAGCAGCTTTTCAATGGAATTCTGGGACTTGAAATCCACCCAGCACAGACGATCTCATGGATTTCCACTTGGCTGGAAGTTTGTTGATAAACACAGCAACCCTTATAAACGGGGGTCTTTATCGGTAGTGTGAACATGTGTGACTATGATTTCCCATAGAACCCAAACACTGAGCTTCACGAATAATTACGTCCAGTTTCATGCCCCCCTGTTAAAACACTCTATTCTAAGCCGTATGTGACAGATGGCTATAATTAGAGAACTATACGACATCTTAAAATTTGTAGATCACACCATCCACTAAACAAAATACTTTGTCTTTTTTGACCTTTACAAAACAGCTCAGAGAATCCAAATCCGATGTATCCCTGAAAAGAAACAACCACAACACCCAGCCCATTGTGCCTTTATGTTTGAGAGAAAATACAATTTTGCCTTCATAAATCCGCGAACAGATACAAAATCATGAATGCGACAAGTAATAGCTGAGAAGCAATTTTGCATCACCTGAGGGCTGAGTGATGTGATGCGGCTATTTGCGGGAATTTTAATAGCAATTACTAAACCGGTGAAATGAGCCCATCTGGGAAATCTGGTGGTTTTTTTTGTTTTGGATGTTTTGACGCTTTTCATTATTGACACGCATCACGACTGATTGTCCGACCCCCTGGATGTTTTACATTTCAAGTCATTATACAATGTCACATTACATTGTGTGGGTCCAAAGAATTATCACAATGAAAACTACATTTTTTTTGATTGCAGAGTGTGGGACTATTTGATAATGAAATATGGTTGATTTTCATGCTGTTACTGATACAGTCTGGTAAACCCAAATGCAGGACACAACAAGGTCTAAGAAGTAGTTGCAAAGTTTAATGTTGAACAGGCAAAGGATCAGGGTCCAGGGACAGACAGGGAATCAGGGTCCAGAAACAGGCAGTGAATCAGGGTCCAGGAACAGGCAGGGAATCAGGAACAGGACACAGGCTCAGGAAACAGGCAGTGAATCAGGGTCCAGGAACAGGCAGGGAATCAGGAACAGGACACAGGCTCAGGAAACAGGCAGTGAATCAAAATCAGGAAGCAGGCAGGACACAGGAAGGGAATCAGTATAAGAGAACAGGCTGGGAATCAGGGTCCAGGAACGGGCAGGGAATCAGGGTCCAGGAACTGTCAGGGAATCTGGGTCGTAGACAGGACCGAGAATTCAATACACACAGAGACACAAAGACACAGACACAACAATCTGACGGAGACTGAATGGGGAACAGGTTAAATACAAGAGGAGTGACGAGGAAGGTGAAGACAGGTGGTGAGATTGCTGACTGGGGACAAGTGATCAAGGGCAGGGATGTAAAACGAGAAACAGACAGACAGAGGGAGGCAGAGAGGGACCTAGAGACAGACAGAGGGACCTAAAGACAGACAACATGCAAGAGCAGGGCAGGATCCTGACAGAACCCCCCCTCAACCCAACATCGGGCAGATGAGCTGGGCTGCTCCGGAGGACGACCCTGTAGGCAGGGCCACTCAGGAGGGCGGCTGAGCGGCTGGACGTCAGCAGGGGTGACCCCTGGCTCGGGACCAGGAGTGGACCGAGCCTCGGTAGAAGTGGAAGGCAGCTCAGGAACAGGAACTGCTGGACATCGGGAGAGGCAGTCAACGGCTCGGGAACTGGAAAGGACTGGACTTCGGGAGAGGCGGCCGACGGCTCGAGAACTGGAGCGGAGTGGACCTTGGGAGAGGCGGCCGGCAGCTCGGGAACTGGAGCAGACTTGAACTCAGGAGAGGCGGCTCGGGAACTGGAGCAGACTGGACCTTGGGAGAGGTGGCCGACGGCTCAGGAACTGGAGTGCAGTGAACCTTCGGAGAGCCGGCCGACGGTTCGGAAATGGAATGGACTGGACCTCGGGAAAGGCAGCCGACGGCTCAGAGAGGCAGCCGATGGCTCGGGAACTGGAACGGACTGGACCTCGGGAGAGGCGGCTTACGGCTCGGGAACTGGAACGGACTGGATCTCGGGAGAAGCGCCCAACTGCTCAGGAACTGGATCGGAGTGGGCCTCAGGAGGGGCACCTGATGGCTGAGGAACTGGAGCAGAGTGGAACTTGGGAGAGGCAGCTGATGACCCAGGGACAGGAATAGGGAGAGCCTCAGAAGGCTCGTGGCAATTGGCCGTGGCAGTGGGTGCTCCATGCAGTGATACTACCAGTGGTAGTATGTGGTTGTGGTTGTGGCCAGAGATAACCCAAGACAAAGGGTTTTGGGGGGAGTTGATGAGATTAAAAAAAAACATTGTTTCCTGGTGGTTCCTGGACAGGAGCAGCTCGAGGGGGAGGGTCTGGTGCTCTATCCAGGTCAGGTGTGACCCCGTCAGTCCGTTGACCTCCAACGGCACGGGAAGAGGAACAGGCGTCAAGCCCAGCTGGCGTGCCACTACCAGATCTAAGAAGCTCTCGTCTGCGCCGGAATCTATCAGGGCCGAAAGTGGAAGAGTCAGTCTCTTGCAGTAGAGGGTGGTCGAAAGGTAAGGATGGGAGGGGGGACTGGAAATGGTTCGACTGGAACGTACCTCCAACGAGTTGTCGGACCCTTCCGGCCGGATCGGGCAGGTGGCCCGGAGGTCTCCATACTGCAGTACAGACAAGAGCTGGTCTGCATGCGGCAGGTGCCTCCCAGCACCACTAGAGGCCGCTCGTCCCTCACCTGCTGCTCGTCCCTCCGGCAAACTCCACACACAAACCTGAGACACATCATCATCAACCGCTGGACATATTCGCCGGCTCACCAGTCACTCATTGCCAGATCGTCAGCTAACTTACCCGAGTTTGTATCTCTCCTGGCTCCTTCCTAGTCTGTATTATCCAAGTATCTCATCCTTGTCTTAACCTGGATGTCTCCTCTCCTTGTTCAAGTCTTTCCGTCCTGCCTCGTCCAGCCTGGTTCTCAGTCACTCCACCTGGAACCTGGATCCCTCCTTCCCAATCCTCACCGGTCCTGTCCTGTCTTGCTCCACCTGGTCTGAAGTCCTGCTGGCCCTGACCTGTTCTAACTTGACCGGACCTCTCCAGTCATCACCACTGTGTCTCCGAATAAAACTCCTTTGTTTAACCCTGTCTGTCCACCATCTCTGTGTCGTGCATTTGGGTCCCTCCTAGCCTTGATCATAACAGACGGAACAGGAACTGGGCGAGTCTCAGCATGATCGGCCAAAGACTCAGGAACGTGCTGAGCCTTGGCATGGGAGGCTGACAGCTCGGGAACAGGGTGAGCCTCAGCAGGATCTGCCAAAGACTCAGGAACATGCTGAGCCTCTGCAGGGGAGGCTGATGGCTCTGGAGCAGGAACAGAGCGAGCCTCAGCAGGATCGGCCAATGACTTAGGAACATGCTGAGCCTCAGGAACGGGCTGCACCTTGGGAGAAGGGGCCGACGGCTCGGGAACTGGAGCAGAGGGAAGCGGAGACAAGGGGGTGCTGGACCCCGGGGACTGGGGAGCGCCGGGCTGCAGAGACTGGGGAGAAACCGACCGTGGAGACTTGGGGCGGCCTCTGGGATCCTTGAAAACACGCTTCCTCCTGTGGAACTTCTGAGTGTCCCTGGAGAAGAAGCCAAGGTGTGACCCCCACAAAGGGGACTGCTGGGGATCCTCGGGCGCTGGAACAGGAAGGGTGAGTGCCAGAACATCCGTGTCAGGACTGGGGGCTAGGCCAAGGGTTGGTTCCAGGCTCACAAACCCGCATCTAATTGACGGGAGTGCAGGTGGGGGGCAAGCAGTCCGGGGTGCCTGAAGGGAATGTCCAGGCCACGAAGCATGTTGACTAGAGCAGGCGTACTGCTAGCAGGCTGGTGACTAGCAGGCCGGCTAGCAGGTGAATCTCCCGGTTGGTCCCTGATGAGGAACCGCCTGAAGTCCACAAAAACCTGGCTGCTGGGTTCATGTTTGGTCAGATTGCTCTGTTACGGATATGGTCTGGTGATCCCAAATGCAGGACAAACAGAGTTTTAGGAGTAGGTGCAAGGTTTAATGTTGGACAGGCAAAGGATCAGGGTCCAGGGACAGACAGGAAATCAGGATCAGGAAACAGGCAGGGGACCCAGAGAAGACCTCCCCTCGTCCCTTCGGCGTCTCCCCAAGATCTTTCTCTCGGAGCGTTGATGACACTTTTGGGTTATTTTCTCCCGCTCCTCTTTCGCTCCTCTTTGATGCCGTCTAAAGCACGCAGGAGTCGGGAGCAGAGGCGAGGCCCTCTGGCCCTGGATCTCGCCTCCTCACACGAGCGGAAATCGGGTCAGAAGTTGTTTTTCCCCCATCCGCATGGCTCAGAACTGTTTACTCTACTCTGCATATTTTTAAATCCCATCTTTTTTCCTTCCAGGGAGGTAAATCATAGTCCATAACTCAGTAAACATCGGTTTCCGTATTGTACAACTCTGTACATTTTTACTCATTCTATGTGCTGTCCTTCCAGTACTTTTCCACTTGACTCTGTGCTGCAGAGGGGCTATAAGATGAGACAGAACCCTGTCTCATCGCTCATACCTTGGTATTAGACCAGAGTGCACCATTGTTGTACCTGTTGTAAAAAAACTACTTAAGCTCTGTACGAACTTTACTGACTTTGTTTGTCCTTTCCAGGCCGTCCATCGTCTTTTCATTTGAGACTATTCAGTCGCCCAAGGTGTGTTGTCTCGAGTCTACGTGTTTTCTTTTCTATTTTTCACTTTGTCTGGGTTCTCTGGGTTTCCTCGCTCTCGCAGGCAACACAGGGCGGCTGATGGATGTGAATAGCGGGCCGCCCTTGGTCCAAGATGGACTTGGCTCTCACTCAATAGGCTTGTTTGTGAGGTTTTGGCAGCGATGTTCGTGAGCCCGTGTGCACCTGCTTAGGTTTGTTGGCAGTACGCTAGCGTACACTGAAGTGTGAGAGTGTGTTTGTTCACCCCCCCTTTTTTTTTTCCTTGGAGGTAGCGGGTTAGCTGACCGTGACCGGCCCGAGCAGATGCAGCGAGACAGGCCCCCGCCTTCCAGAACTGTCTATCAGTCGCAGGCAGACAGAGCTCTAAAAAAGGATTGGCTTGACCTTTGGAGCACATTAACCTCCCAAACACACACACATACTGAAAACTCATTGGCACGCATGCCTGCACAGCATCATCAGACACATTCCTGTTTGTTCTCAACCTCCATCGTTCTTCTTTTTTTCCCCCATGAACATATATCCAGCCAAGTGAAAAATATGTTGTTGTTTGAAACAAAATGAAACGTGCGTCAGGTTGTTTTTATGTTGAGTAGACAAGTTGCTGGTTGGATTTTCAATCCAGCCTCTCAGCGGCTCCCTCACTGTGGTCGTTGGAGGGCAGAGGGTGCGACGGGTCACATTAAGCATATATGCCGCTGAGAAAGGGAGTAAACCTACCGTCTACAACCTTACAGAGCGGTCATAATAAAGAGCAGTCGGAGACTTCCAAAAGCATGCATTGTGTTTTGATATTGTGGATTGTACTGTACTTGTACTTTTTCCCCCCCCTCCTCAACGCCATTATGCTCAGCTTGCATTGTTTTCAGATTCACTCTTGCGTCAACCCACTCTCATTATTTTTTACCCACAGTGTTGTGGTTGAGCCAGCAAGATCAGCGTTTGAAAACACAGAGTAGGGGGCGGACCATCATATACAGAAGAAGGAAGTTGAAGAAATTGCCCAAAAATTGTGTATTTAGATAAATAACACACCATCAAACTTAATTTATATAGCACATTTGAAACACGAGGATGTGTGTTTCAACAATGTGCTCTACACTAAAAAAAAAAGAGAATAAAATACAAATAAATTAGGTATTGCCAACGCATCCCATCTGACCCCTACCCTGCCATTAATCACAAACACACAAATAAAATGAAAATAGACTCAATAAAGCACAGAGGGAATGTATTTAGTTTGCTTTTAAATAAAGATACTTCCCCAGTCATCTGGCAGTCTGTTGCAGCTGCAAGGCACGCAAAAGGCCGAAAGGTTTTTTTTTCCATTTTTTATCTGCTAGTTTGTGTGCTATCACCGGGTGCGTTGCATTACATTTCACTGCATATATGTATTGAAGTATGTATATGTATGTGACAAATAAAAATCTTGAATCTTGAATCTTGAATCTGACTGTTTTAGTTGGCTCCAACATTATAAGCATGGTAAGCTTCCTCAGTAAGCAAAAACTTACTGAGGAAGTGAAGGTTCGAAATGAGCCTGTCGCTGCAGATTTTGACAGATTTGTTTTGTTTTTGTTTAAGAAGGGTTTAATATCTGCAGCCTTAAAGGAATCAGGAAAAGATACCAGATTTCAAGGAGGCGATAATGGTTCAAAGTACATCAGAGACAGAAACACGTTGTAAAAAGTGTGTTGGGAGGAGAAGGCAATGAGAAAATGTTTAAAAACAGCCCTTGTTATGTTGGTCTGAGGAGTTGTTTAATGCAAATATGGTAGGTTTGGGATCTCTAAGAGTATTTAACAATTTTTATGTGTGCAATAAAAATAACAATTTTCATTTATTTCTATATGTGCAAATTCAGAGGCAGAGCGAAATTATTCTTGCCTTGATGATTAAACAGTTTATCAATCTTGAATTGATAAACTTATCATCTTGGAAATATTGATTGTCTAGAGCGTTTCAGTTCCTAATTGTGGCTGCATTACTTATTCTTGCAGATGTCAAAGTTAACAATATGTCTCACAGTATCTCACTTTGTGTTAAATGCTTGCCTGGTGCTTGATGGGGGAATCGTCCAGATATCTCCTTTAGATTGTTCAAAATTTGTCACTATGGTAATTCAGATTCTTTTACTTTGCCCCAGCTGACCAGGCTAAAGACTTGAGTGCTATTGACTCCAAGAACTCAGATGCTTAAGAGTAATAGGGACAACCTTTACGTTTTTTCGTACACAGGATTTGGTCCCATCAAAGCTCTTTGTCTCAAGAAAGATACTCTGGAAATCACATACTAAATTAGTCAAGCATTAAAGGGCATATGTTACAAGCCCCCTTTCAGAGCTTTATGGGAAAAACCTGATTACACTGTATTTGTATGTGTGATGACAACAGGATGTATTGCCACATAGCTCTTCTGACAAAATATGTTGATAATAACTAGAAATGAGTCAGCTTTCATTGAAAGGTAGTCGTTACAATAATAATAATAACACTAAAGTGTGGCCACGAGATCTTTATCACATCATACATTTCTTCTTTTCAAGCACATTAAAAAGGAACAGTATGACATGTTTTAATTAACATTTTGAGAAAAGAAAGAAAACAAATATATTTTGTACCTTATATGCCACCAGTCCAAATATTGAATGGTGCGTGAATTAACCTACTGTTCAAATGTTGAAGAATCATCGTCTTTTTTCTTCCAGAAGGAATCCAAAGTAAAGTAATATATCAGTGGATCAAAACAGCAGTTCACACTAGCCAGACATAATGTTGGTCTGATGTCATGACCCTTATGCCTCCAGGCGTTCAGGAGCAAAGACACAGAAAGTGGCAAAAAAAAGACAATAAACATTACCAAGTTCATAACGAAGATAAGCATGACGTTCATCTTGTTGTTGGCCCTTAAGAAGGTACTGGGATGCCCTCGAAGATTCCAGGAAACCATGGAGGTAGATGCAACATTGACCGCCAGCATGAAGAACACTAATAAAGACTGCACATAAGCCCATGCTGGTGTACTGTCTTTGCAGCCAGGAACATAGCAGTTCGTTGAGTTGCAGTCGCGTTTGCCTTGTGACATGTAAATGCCCTCTGGGATGGTAGCTATCAATAACCAGAGCCAAACCAAGGCACAGGCTTTCCAGGCCTTGGAGTTGGTTCGCAGGAGGCGTGATCTTAGAGGATACACCACCGCCAGCAGTCGGTCCACGGCGATGAAGGTGATGAAGGTGGAGCTGGAGCGGATGTTGTTCCGAAAAAGCATGGTGGTGAAGACGCAAGCACGTATACCAAAGGGCCAGTTGCCTGTAGCATAGAAGTAGACTCTCGTTGGCAGTGACGTCACCAGCAGCAGGTCGGACAGAGCCAGGTTGACCATGAAGACAGCGCCAGGGGACTTGAGGCTGTGGTGGCGTAATAAAGTCCACAAGGATCCAGCATTGAGAGGCAGACCCAACACCATCACGCAGCTAAAGACCATAGCATAGGCCATGTTATCTCTGTTCGTGCCATAATCCTTGAAGGTAGCGTTAATCATGTTGTACTTCTGACGAGACGAGCAGCAGTAGGGGAGACCACTGCAGCTAAGCTCAGTTCCTTTGATTGTCGCATCTATCTAGAACAGTGCGGAGGGAGGTTGAGCTGTTCTCTATTTAAAGAGCAGCATGCATTGAAAGAGGAAACTGAGCTCGAATAGACCCAGGAAGTGGTTTTAAAGCCAATTTTTGACAAAATACCGTTTTCTTCCATTCAGTTGTTTTAAGCATAGATTATAAAAAGGAATTCACAAGATTTATTTTTTGATTTGAATTTGTGAAGATGTAAAGCATTTTCACACCTTGTAGTGATCTTATAAGTGTGAGACATTTAAATTAATACATAATTGTTTAGAGCATGGAGTTTCCCCTGAGGAGATAGAGGCTGCCATATCTTCTATGAAAGGCAGAGGGCGGCTGGCCCTGACCGGTTTCCGAATGAGTTTTACAAGGCATTCTCCAAACAGCTTTCCCTATTGCTATCTTTATTCCTTGCAGAATGTCTGGAGAAGTCAACTCTAACTCCTAAATTTTATCAGCCATCTATCTCCCTACTTTTAAAGAAAAATAAAGACCCACTAGAACCTGTATCTTACAGGGCAGTGTCACTTTTACTTTACATTATATCATCATTTAGCAGACGCTTTTGTCCAAAGTGACTTACAATTATTCATATACTGATGGACACGGCCCATCTTGAGGAATTAGGGGTTAAGTGTCTTGCTTAAGGACACTGCAGCACGCTAACAGGAGGAGCTGGGGATCGAATAAATGTGCTATACTCTCCTGCATCAAAGGACCCCGAGGTAGTGGTCTCCTTTGATGCAGAGAAGGCATTTGATCAGGTTGAGTGGGGCTATTTGACAGAAGCCCTTCAAAGATTTGGATTTGGCCCCAAATTTGTGACAGGGTCAAAGTAAAATATGGAAAAGAGTGAGTTGTTTCCGCTAAACAAAGTTTCCTTTAATGGCTCATTCGCACACTTTCAGTTCAGAGTGGTACAGAGCCAATTCACATATCTATGAGTAAAAATAATACCCATGTACTCAGAAAGGTGCTGAGACTTATTCAGGGAAAACATTGCTGCTCTAGTTGATAGCCTCAAACAAGCTTTTATATATTGGAAATTGTCACCTCTTTCACTCATTGGCCGTGTTAATATTTTATATATATTTTATTTATTATTTTTTATTGTACTTGTTACTAAACAACCTCCACCATATTGTGCTATGTCAAAAGAAAATCCAATAAATATAATAAAAAAGCAAAAAAACAAATGATGATGAGGTATATACACACACACACACACACACGCACGCACGCACGCACGCATGCACGCACGCACGCACGCACAACTGACGAGATGCAAATTGTGAACACTATATACAATTTAACCTATTTACATTAATATAAATATAGATTTTTTTCCCCACCTTGCCACTCTGCTGCTCAAGTCAGAAATGATTCTGCAATAGCTACTCAAACTGTGTCTTCATCTGCCCCGAGTGGTTCATACATTACGAAACAACCATTCTCATTTTACTAATCAGTTAACTAATCAATCGTTCTCAGAGTTTCATTTCAAGACTTGAGAGTACTTTTAGAGACGTTTGGGGGTAACTATAGCTTTTATTCTTTTTTAGGTCTTCCTTTTGGGGGGGGGGTCCCACCTTACTCAAGACCCCCTATATCAACAACAAAACAAAGATATCAAGAACATGAAGCAGCCAGACCCCAGTTCAGACACATTGAAATGCTTTAATAAAACTTGTATTTCACTTATGTGTTCAGTATATTTAATCCTACAAATCAGCAAAGTTGAAAAGTGAAGTGTTCTGAACTCTTTGCTCTCAACTCGAGGAGAAAGCTCTTCCAGCTAGATTTAACCTTTTTGAGGGACTGGAATCAAAATGGCTCCAAAGGCAGCAATTATATGTTGTTTTTAGTTTTTTTTGGCAACCCGAGACTTCATAAATGACAGGAGATTGTTTGGAGGTGTGAACTGTTTGGCTGGCTCGTCAATGTATCCCGCCAGGGCACAAGAGAAACCTAAATTGATTCTGCCGCTAAGAGCAAGGAGGCCATTTTCTCCGAGGCCCTGATATTTAGGAATCTCGAGTGCTTTTCACGACAGATAATCTTTGCCGTTAGTGCTTCAGCTAAATACACTGCTTTAAAATGCTGCGCCTGGCCCCCAGTCAAAAGATGGATGGAGAGAAAACGCGTCTGGGAGACCGTGTGCTTGTGGAATAGGTGCGGTGTTTGTTTGGAGAAGCTTAAGAAAACTCTTCTTGTCATTCTTCTCTTACGCTGCTTTTCCTCCTTAATCCAAATGAATCCCCTTATTCTGCCTGTCAATCTTGCATTTTATATCCCACAAACCCTATTACAGTGCGTATATAATAATGATAGCATCCCTGTGTAAATGTCACTCTCTATGAAAAATCCACTTAACGGGAAAAGGATAAAACGTGTTATTAGAGTAATGAGGCGGAGGCAAACACGGGAGACGCAGCTCGTCGGCACATCATGCAGTCCCATGGACGTTCACACCGCACGTGCCGGACTGACACGAAGACTGTAACCAGGTGAACCCTAAAGAAAAACTCCCTCACTCAGAGTCATTCATACAGAGAAAAACCCAACCTCGCTGTGACCTTTAGCTCTGTGAGAGAGAAAGTGGGGGGTGGAGAGAAGGATACAGAGAAAGAGAAAAATGGGAGGAAAAAGGGAAAAGTTCCAGAGCCTGGAGGGAGGGTGATTGAGCGGCGGCGCAAACGGCAAGGGAGGTTGCTGGAGAGATTCGCGCTTCGTTCACTTCCCCCTTTTCGAACGCCGTGTCAGCGTGGCTGGCAAAATGGGGCCGGGGTAATGTAGGGTGAGAGGCGCTGTGGGGGAGTGTGGGGGTGGGGCATTTTACCCCTCCATTTCTAATGAAATCACTAGTCCATTGTTGGGTAGCATGGGGTAAAGTGCTACTCTCCCGCGACAGAAAAGGGGCACCGATGCCCACCACTGGGCAGACTTCATTAAAATTTCCATTTCCTCATCGGCGGGAGTCACAATGCCACACTCCCTTTCGCCCCACAGGGCAAATGTGTGTGGGCGTTTGTGTATAAGAGTCAGTGTGCAGTTGCTCATAAACTGTTCATAAGCTGTCTGTGTGTGTGTGTGTGTGTGCGTGCGTGCGTGCGTGCGCACGGTGAATGATGCACCCGTAGCGGTTAAGAATATGGACTATCTGGTTCTGCTCCTTTTCTGTCATCTCACAGAATAAAAACACATGTCAACATGGCTGCTCACACATGAGGCAGACTCATTCTCTCTCTCTACCTCTCTCCCGCTCTCTCTCCATCTCCATTTTTTTCTCTCCGTCAATCACCTCTACAAGCCGCTCAAGTTGCTGACCTCAAGGAGCCATGGATTTAAGGAGATTATGTACTTCAGACGCTTTCTCTGCCATTACCAGCGGAGCCAAGGCAATTAACCTGCTTCATATGCCTTGTCTGAAGCCGGAAAGAAAACAAGTTAATTTATACTAAACAGCCGGGACCCCGCTTTCAATATTCGGGCAAAAAATAAAGGAGGTTTTCCCGAAAAAGCACAATGGTAATGGCATAATTGTGTGTTTGCCGTTTTTTCCAATTAGCGGCTGCCATCTTCCATCTCAACAGGCCCTGGAATATGGGCTGACTACCTATGCAAATGAGCAGAACGCTGTAATAAAGCTGTCAACATAAAGAAACCAGTTTAAAATTGCAAACCTGAGGGGAACTGGGAAAAAGTGTGGAAACCATCTCGGCTTCAGATAGGTTTTCTTCAGATGGTTGGTTGGTTCTATTAAACTCATGGCAGTTTTCGAGTCAAACCTCCCCTACAGAAAGGCCAAATGAATTGCAACACAGTTTGAAATGCAAAGGGAAATATTTCACATTCTAAATGTCCTTCATCGATTTGCCAGTATAGTTTGGTCTAAAAAACTTGTTTGCTCAGCATCGCAAAGTTTATTTCTTGAATGTCACGTTGCCTTCAGCCCTATTGCTGGTGGCTCAGCATCTCTTAATTCCTGTATATGTGTGTGTGTGTGTGTGTGTGTGTGTGTGTGTGTATAATCGCATAATGCCTCAGTAGATTTGGTGTCGGTGGGTGGTTCACACCACGTTGAGTGTATATAATGTATTTGTGTGTTTTTACATCCAGTCACTTAGGGGGGAACCGTACCTCATTTAAAACCATTCAGAGCTCATATACGTCGTTGCCTGTGAGATTTTTAATGAATATGCATCGGCACAGCCACATCCTGAGATAAAATTAGATCCGAAACAAGATAAATAAACACATCCTTCCCATGCGCTGGGCGTCACTGAAGGGAAGTCTTCGCACTTTATTCCATGCTAGTGAGGCATGTGCATAGCGATGATTGCTAACTTGAAAATCAAAACGGCTGCATTTTAAAGAGGAACAGATGAGACGCAGTCCCCCATGCATCCCCATGTTTCCAGGGACAATAGCTGCAACTGTAGTGGGAGATAAAAACACATTGCAGAGTGTGTGTTTGTGTGTGTGTGTGGGGGGGGGGGGGGGTCTTCAACTGGTGTGGGCGGGATGCGGAGCGGCATGGCAAAAAACAAAACAAAAAACAATGCATAGGGAGCTGCATGCTTAGGACCGATAAGTCAGATTCAGGAGAAAAAAAAAAGATAGCGAGAGAGAGAGAGCGAGAGAGAGAGAGAGAGAGGGGGGGGGGGGCAGGAATAAGAGAGGTAAAATTGGAAGGTGTGTTGTGAAGGAGAATGAAGTGATTAAAGCAAACAATCCCGGCAGAGGTGGATGGGAAGGAAAAGGAAAAGAAAGGGGAGAGGAATTGCAATGCATGGGGGAGGCAAGTGAGTCAGGGGTATAGGGGTAGAGAGAAAGGCAAGTGGGGGGCGGGGGTGGGGGGGTTGAGAAGGAGAACGAAGAAAAGAAAAGAAATCTAGTTAATATCCCTGACATGCTCAGTGAACTCTCTCTTTCGACTGCTCTCTGCAGTGTTACAACATTTGCAGATAAGGCCATGAGAAAGTAAGAGAGAGACGGCAGCGGGTTATGTGTTTGATGGGTTACATTATGGCTCTGTGTGTGTGCGTGCATCTGTGTGCACGCACACACACACACACACACACACACACACACACACACACACACACACACACACACACACACACACACACACACACACACACACACACACACACACACACACACACACACACACACACACACACACACACACACACACACACCAACCACATCCCCACAGAAGCTGACAGCACAGTGTTGAAAGCCAAATTACAGATTGTTAACAAATTGTCCCCTGAGATTGATAACCCCAAGATTGCAAAATAGACATTGACATGACCTTTGAACAAACCTTTGCTCTTAGAAGTCAGCACATGGACACCTTAAATCACGAGCACGCACACACACACACACACACACACACACACACACACACACACACACACACCCCTAAGTAGATAATCTCCCCTCACAGGCATCTACCGAAGAGAAAGCATATTCCACGGTGAATCAGTTAGCCCAATCCCCCAGACGGGTTTCGGCTCTGACTAATTCTGCTTCTTTTTGTTTTCCGCTGTGCCACTGTCAATCACATCCACATCCATTGAGTCATCCACAATGATGACACAGTTACACAGTTAGACAGTTTCAAGTGGCGTCTCTACGGCCTCTTTCACTCCGGGGGAGGCGCGTTGAGTCTTTCTTACCGTTTTTGCTCTTTTGATGCGTTATGCCAGACATATGCTCGTCTATGCTATTTCTACCTCTGGCCCACAGCCCACATCCTCATGACAGTCTCAGAGTTGTGTTGCCCAGCAAAGTAGTTTACAGAGAGAAAATGTCAGAACTCTCACCGGAGCAGAGGCTAAGGTTGTTAATTATACATTATGTCACCATCTCTGACTCACTCGCTGTCTTTCACTCTCTGACTATCTCTCGCTCGCCATCTTCCCCTCGAGGGGATGGGGGATGAAAGGATGAGGAAGCTCGCTCAAGACAAGGTACAATGTACAGGTGCGACAAAATACTGTGGGAATCCGATGCAGGTTGACACAACTAAAGCAGTAAGTATTCCAATAGACTCCGATCCAGCAGGTTCCCAAGGTGTTGTCGGTTGAGGGGGGAGGGAAGACCGTTAAGAGCATCTTTGCTACCTTATTCTACACGCACATGGCTCTATAAATAAAGCACTTTGGGAAGACCTGAGGACGAGGGAGAGGGGAGAAACTGTACCGCTTTAACACTGAAGCTGAGGCTTCGTACTGCGCCGCCACTAGCACTGGATAGAAAAGAAAAAGAAAGCAAAGCCCACAGCCCTCACCCTCCAGGCGTCTGTCCTGCAGGAGGAACTAGACAGGTCTGGTGATTGGAGTGTCAACGGGACAAGGTGCGCCAAGAGGCTTTGACGTGTCTTTGGCAGCGCGGTAGCATACGGGCCGCGCTAATCACTGTGTAGGCAGCGCTATTAGTGCAAGGCGTGGAATGCCGTTTCTGTAGGGACCAATCAAGTAAGAACAAACGGCGAGGGGAACTTAACACATACGTGTAGGCGCATACACTCAGTGTACCAGCCCCCCTCTCTCTCCACTCTCCATCCAGTCTGCCTGGTCTAGTTGTGATTGAGTATTGGGGGGCCATTGTCCTGCGGGATGTCTTCGTTAGGTGCGGCTGCCAGCAGAGCAGAACAGAGTGCAGACGTTTTAGATTGATCTTCTATTCCCACAATGAATCAATCTTGTAGTGGGAGTGGGGCCCTTTGTTTATTCCTCAAGGCCCTTTTTTCACAAAGCTGGCCTCCCTCTGTTCAAGCTGCTATACCTCTGGATGCGTCCCTTTACATCTTGTAATGGGTAACTCCCTTGATGTCGGAGAGATACGCTGCCATTGCGATATCAGCGGGAGCGTGGGACGTTGGCACAAGGCACAAAGCGAGTGCAAGACAAAGGGAGCAAGGGAGGTGGAGGAGATGATTAGGAAAAAGAACAAAAACATGTGATGTGCCAGCGCACCTGGGTCTCTATTTATGGTGTCGCCTTGTTTGGTCAGCTGACGCCGCATCCGACTGGTTTGCTCTCCAGAACCCCCAGCTGGTGAGCCGCGTGGATTTTGCAAAACTCGCCAGTGCAAAAATCTGCCCGTGTAGTTTGCTGTGCTCTGAAAAAAAACATCCATGCAAGTCCAAAGGAGTTACAGCGTGTTGTTTGAGTCCTGCAGCGAATATCACCCAGGGGTTCAATTGGGATTTGTAAGGGTGGGATTAGTCGTGTCGGTGAGGCAATAGTCCAAAGATCTTGGTGGCTACTACGTAAATGCAGCACACTACAGGGGTTAGCTGGACTTCTTTCATAAGTAATCATTACTCTGAAGGTTATTCACAGCCCCTTTATTATATTCAAAAGCTTCCTACAGCACCTTTCAAAAGTTTCTCAAATACCGTATAAGAGTGACGCATATAAAGTGTGTGCATCTCAACCTTTCACAGAAGCCTGAAAGTATGTGATGCATTATTAATTAAATCCATATTGCCTAACGATAGTAAGCATTTGACTTATTCACTATTTACTCTTGAATTCACTATAACTAGACCTCAACTTACAATAATTAATCACAAAGAGGCGACTCAAACCGAAATACAAATGATTCCCTCTTTATGGCTACAACTGAAGGCCTCTACGATGGCAGGTCTTTCATGTGTGTGTGTGTGTGTGTGTGTGTTTGTGCAGCAGGACATACACATCCTTTCTCTGACATGGGTGTATAAAGCAATGATCTACCATCATCTCTGAATCCAGCTCTTATACATCAATAAGTATAATGTACCTCTGCTCTCCCAACGCACGCACGCACGCACGCACGCACGCACGCACACACACAGGTTTGATAAATTGAAGAAAGTCTTTACACATAATAGCCTAATGTGATAAGCATTGATCATGGTTTTTCACCTCGATTCATTAATAGATGTACTCTGGTCCCATATTGCCTTTTCTAAATGATCTCCTCGGTTATGAAACTGAATGTCCGGTCCACCGCGAAACCATAGAGATCCATCTTTACCCCCTGCTCTGCCGCTGGCCCATGCTGCTTCATCCGTCAGGCCCCACGCCGCCCCACCTCTTCAATACACTTCCCACCTCCTGAAAGAATTCCTGTTCTTAAAATAACCCCAGAGAGTTAGAGGAAGTGATAGAGCACAGTAAGAAAGGCAAATGCAAGAGACAAATGGACGTAGAGATTAGTGCGGCAGTTGGAGGGCATTGGCCAGCATGCCCTCTCCCAGTTTGTCCTCGTCAGGTTCTTAAATAGAACTGAGATCAATTATTCATCAGGGTCCATAAGTGGCAATGAGGAGTTTGCAGCGATGGTTGCAGCCTGGACCGGCGGCCATGGACTGCATGAGCTTTAGACCAGAATTAATAAGAGGGCACCTTTGTGGATGTTTTGAATGTTAAAGAAGAGTAAACAACAAACAACAAAGAGTAAAAAACAAACAAAATACATAAACATAATCCTAATAATATAATAAAAGTATAAACCGCAGAATTTCCTATCGACAACAGCCATTAATCAGCCATGACCTTATAATGACTACAAATTGAGCAGCCCCATCACCACCACCCCAACTCCCCACCACCCACCTTCAGCTGTTTTCACACCAGGCCCATTCCAACCCATCGGCAACATTCCTCATACAGATCGGGATGTTCTGGTGCTAAATAAGTGAAGGAATGCCATCTCATTAGCGACGCTCTGCTCTGCATCTACAATTGGCTCCGGAGAGATAACGGTAGCACAGGGGGAGAAATGGGATCACAGATGGGGGTGGGGTGTGTGGGGAGGCGGGGTTAATATAGCTTTTCACCCACACTAATTTTCTACGGACCAAGGAGCCATCCGCACTGATACCTGTCGCATGGGAGCCACTCTTTGAACTTCATTCATTTCAATGACAGAGGGGTCAGAGCCAGCCCAGAACGCCTTGCGAGAAAAGGTTCAATAGACCTTTGAGGCACAAGTGCAGGCATCACATGTCGCTGTAATCGGCACAAAATGGATGACAGGAATGACTTATTGTATCTTCGTAGGCCAGCTATGAAGAGGTTGTTCTTCCAACACAAGAAGATGGAGAAGTTTAGAGGGAAAATAGTACTTTACTTTGGTTGCCCGAAACTTAAAAACACGTACTGGCCTACTTTTTCTTGCGATGTCTGCCGTGTCTTTGCAGCAACCAGCGCCTGCTACGTGCTTGGCGGTCCTTTGTGTGAACGGCCTCTGAGGAGATAATCTGGGCTACTAGGTTGATTGAAAACTCAAAAACAAAAGGAAGGATTTTAGACGTGCGATTCTTCCTCATTTAGCTCCTTTACTCCGCATCGAAGATGTTTACGCCTTCGAACACGGATCAATAACTGGTTTCTAAAAACGATTCTTAAAACAGCCTGCAGACATCTTTTGCGTAGGAGAAAAAAATGATTCCTCCTTCTTCACAGTCACAATTCCGCAACCTGCTGTTCCCTTCCTGCGTTCCTCCCTTCTTTCCTCCATTTCTTCCTGCCTCCTTTTCCAGTTGTCGTTGTACAGGACCTACTCTTTGCTGCCCCAGGGATATAGTGTTGACAGCTGAATAGTCCCCTCGGCTCTGCCCAGAAGCCTTGGCTGAGGTCCGTCTGGACGCCGCTCAGCCAAACATAAGAGGTCCTCTCTCGGTGCCAGCTGCTCTTTTTTCCTCTCCTCTCTCCTCTTCTATCCTCTAACGCTCTGGCCTGTACCCAGAAGTCAAAACGGCAATGGAGAACAGTGGTGGAAGAGCTAGCATGAGCATTACTTGGATATGTTAGACAGGTGAATGATGAACTTCAGGCCACATAAGGCCATGATCAGTTTGAGGCTTACTCTACGGTACTCTTGACCCTGTGCGTTGACAAATTACGCAAATGTTCCCCTGAGGTAGTCGACTCCTGATCCTACAATTGACTATGATTTCTTAAGCTGCTTTCACACATGCACTGCAACCCTGACATTATCCGGGCATTACCCAGAGGAGCTGTATGCGTGAACGCAAATGTCCGAATCAGTTGGACCGGACATTATCCGTACTTTACCCAGCCAGCACCCTATCTTCGTGCAGGGAGTGTAGCTTCTGCGTACTTCTTTCTGCTTTCCTATATATACCTTTCTACTATTTTGTTTAAATTGCAGATATGTCGAAATTCATGGAGTATCAATGCCAAAAAAGACAAGTCGGTAACCTCGTTCGGCCATCTTGGATGTGCTAAAACTCTGCAGCGTCATTGTGTCACATACTGCCTCCTGCGCACTCTACCCAGGCTCCCCCCTCGCTTAAACCAAACTGAGTTTTTCCAGGTGGTGTAAACGAGTCTGACACGGATAATCTCAGGTTGTGTGCTACATGTGTGAAAGGGCAACTCTGGATAATGGCCGGACAGAATTATCCAGACGAGGGAGTTTATGTGTGAAAGCAGCTTTAGAGAAAGCAACAACAACTATAGAAACTAATATGGGTTTATCCTGGACTACATTTGTGCTACTAACATAAAAACCCATGAAGGCATGAGGTAACCTCCTCCCTACCCACCCCCTCCTGAGTAGTCCAAAGCCCGGGACGGTGGAATGTGAATCTGGAGGCCTGTTCCCCAGCTGATCCCTGAGGACCCACGTCCCTTTCCAGCTCCACTTTGGAATGCCCCATGCATTATGCATCACCGTACAGCCCTATTTCAGAGCACAGCACAGAAAATAAACGTGAGAGAGAAATACTGAACTTTCTGGGATGCACAATCAGTCCCCCAAGTAGCTCATGTTATTCCGGAAAAAACGAGGTCTCGTTCTAACCGCACGGAATCACCAAGAGGAAAACATGAAATATTTAACATTGTCATCTCCCTCTTTGCCTCTCTTTTACCCAGCTCCAGCTTCCTGAGGGCGAAAAATAAAAGATGTAGGGCACTACGTTTTTCTTCCTCTCATAATTATCGTGATGATCTTTTTTTTCTCTTTTTTTTGAGCAGGTCCATGGGATCAGGAGGAGTGGGGGAGATGCTCCCAAGGGATGTCTTCTGCCCAGCTGGTTCCAGCACCAGGACACCAAGCCCCCCACCCCTTCGGAGGACAGACTGACTCACACAGAGCGGGAAGGCTGGGATTTGATTTATATCCCATCCATACGGTTGGGAAGCGACGGCTCATGATGCAAGCTGGTGTAGGTCAGGAGAACGGAGGAGCCGATAGGAATCATGAGGGTGAGCCGAGGTAAGGGCATTGGCATGCATAACGGGCAGAAGCGCAGACACGCAGTTACGCATGCATACATTCATTATCAGGCAAAACCATGGAATTATAGCTCTTCACAGAGCTTCTGTGATAGGAAAGGAAATGAGTGATGGTCTGTCTGTCAGACAGACACTCTTACAAAACTCACAGAGGGAAATGCTTCCACAGGTCCCTAACTTGGAGAAAATGTCACAGTGCTCCCTGAAATGCCTTATTTCACAGGCATGAAAGCTGCCCAGCCAACTCCCCACAATGTTCTTTTGTGTGCTTTGTGGAGGACCACACATTATTGTTAGAGCCAGTCACAGTCCTTGTAAATGTATGCAAACATATGTTATTTAGTAGGTGAATTATCTGTGTGTGTGCGTGCGTGCGTGTGCGTGTGCGTGTGCGTGTGCGTTTCAACAGAGCAACTATGCATCTTGAGCATACGGCACAAGGATGAAAGCAAAGCTACTCCAATTGCGCAAGAGCGCTCGGGCCCTTTCAATTCTCGTTGGGACTTCAAAGACACAGCGAGACACCTCACCATCACAGAGGTGGCAGAGAGAGATGAAAATATGTCGCTAATACATGCACTTCCTGGCAAATTTCATGACTGGGCTTTCATGACAGAGGGCAGATTTGTCACAGCCATTTGTTTCCCACGAGTGTGGTGATTAATCAAAACATCTGATGCTTTGAGATAAGAGTGCAGAGCAGTGGATACATAGTACAGGAGCAGAGCATGATGCAATATGGGATGCAACGGTTAAGCAAAGCACCCCTTCGAGCGCCACACTAATGAAACCAGCTGAATAGAAGAAAGAGGATTTATCAAATGGATGAAATTGCATCAAAGTTAAGGGAAAGGTGTAGAATACAACACAAGGCGCACTAGGAGGGGTGTCGTGGTAAAGACTGTTAAGCACATATCGATATCGGTGGAGAGACACCGAGAAGTCAATAGGATGGAGCGTAAAGTATTAACACACAGAAAACACACACACACACACACACGGATTCCAATGCCGGCTGACAATTATTCATCCTGTGGGTTTTAGGCGCTACAGACAAACGACCACTTGTGACATTTTACCATAGTGGCACGTAAGGTAACCTTGAGAAAAAACGAAAGGGAAGGAAAAGAACCAATCCATTCTCGTGGACATACACACATACATACATGAAAGCGTGGTGGGCGGATTGAAGGCATTTCCGAATTGAGCAATGATTGCAAACACTTTTTAATATGGGTAGGATTTTCCCTGAAGAGATTCTCTCTCCCTCTCTCCCTCTCTCCCTCTCTCTCTCCAAGGTTAAAAGGCAGAGGATACACCCTTAGCTGTGTATGAGATAGAATTCAAAATGAATCTCCTGTCATTTATTATTAACACTATACTGACTTAATTTGCATATGTTAATGAGATGCCGGTCCTTGTGAGCAGAAATGTGCACACAAACATCTTGTGTGCAGCCTGGCTAGAATTAAAATTGCCCCGTCACAATTGGAATTATAAAGTGCACGCCACAGAAAGGCCTCTCTTCCTTAACGCTCACACGGAGCCTCAGGTGAAACTTAGTGCCAAGTAAAGATCCTCCGTACCAGATGGCTGCATGTCATCTTGACTTTGATCACTGTGTAATATGTTTCTCTGTTTTGCGCTCAACATATGGAGGAATGGTGCATGGGGGAAATGACTTTTATGGGGCAATAGCATCCCTCTGTGGTGAAATGGAGGCACTACGGGTCCAGCAGGCGAGGTCAGAGGAGTACCGCGTATCGATAGAAGGGTACCTGGGCCCACGGTGTCCATGCTCTTAAATCTAACCAGATGGATTGAAGACACCTCTCTGAAGTATGACACTTTTAGACCTTGGTTCCAAACAATGACACATATGCACATGTATATCATATGGTAAAACGTTGATTGACCTGTTTACAATGCGTACGCTTAGTCCATGATTTCGTTAATATAAGGTTTTATTACATCATTGTAACAATGGTAAGCAAACAATGGTAGTAAACTGTACAGGGGGACAGGGGGAAAAAATCGTATTTTGTTTATTTTTGCTTCTACAAGTGCGCAATGTACAATATCCTCATTAGACCGTTCTCCCCGGGCGCGTCCACGAATGCTGCCCACTGCTCCTGGCTGCGCCCCCGGAAGAAGGACAAGCCAAGGATGGGTTAAATGCAGAGGCCTCATTTCACCGGCCACCATCCAAGCATGTGCATGTGTGTGTGTGTGGGTGCGTGCATGTGTTGTAGTGTGGTGTGCTGTGTGACAATTAAAGATTCTTCTTCTTCTTCTACATTCTTGTTTCGAAGATATAGAGAGTTTCCATGATATTGATGCGATATCATGCCTGATAAACTACAATTTATTGGTTTGACATTTTGCATTACTCGTGTCAAAAATTAAGAACAATGAATTATACACCTAGCTATCATACTCAAATCCACACACAGACACACACACCAGGGGACATTGATGTTTCCTATGCAGTAGCGCACATTTTGCACATACATGTGTAAAGATCTAACTTCTTTACATTAACAAGGTCTGAAATGCAATTTCAAAAAGGATTACCACCACGCCCGAGTCAGTTGGTCATTGATATTACATAAAAGTTTAACAGTCGCATTCAATCAAGGTGCCTTATCAACGTTCTGATAAGTCTTGTGTGCACTGACATGTCTTTGAGCCAACAGAAAGAAAGAAAGAAAGAAAGAAAGAAAGAAAGAAAGAAAGACACTGTAGCATCAACACTGCACAGAGAACACTATATTTTGCACGGTAACAAAGTAGAGTTAGTCTGGGAAAGGTATTCTATTGGTGTTGAGTTGATTTTCAAAAGGAGAGAAGTGTCACAGGCTCATAATATGGAGGCCACAGACCTGTTGCGCTCATTGTCAACAACCAATTTCAGCCCTACTGGGTTGGTGTGAAGTACTTTGGGGTTGAAAAGCCGTACCTGGCGTACCTGTGATACCCATGATACGGGGACAGAGTGAGGCCTTGCTGCCTGTGGGTCGCCCCCGGGCTCAAAGGACAGTGGCAATGAGGAGGAGACGGGAAATACAGTAACTTCTCCGAAGCTGCGTTCATCAGCGACATAGATGAGGGATGGCTACGCCTGCTGCCTGTAGACGCCGGCGGGAGGTAGCCATCCCTCATCCGTGTCTCTCCTCTCTACCCACCACATTATTATAAGTGAGGTCAGCCTCCTCGGGGGAAAAGGGAAATCTTAAGTGCACATTGATGAGCAGACACACAGACACACAAACAGACGAGGAGGCAAGTGGATAGATCAACATACACAGGCTTTTCTTCTTCCACCTCGATGCATTTGCAAGGACACACACACACACACACACAATCCTCTCCTGAGTGACTTATCAGGGAAACCCTGCCCTTTGGTCCACACACACACACCTTTGTAGAGTATATAAAGGGCTGGGTTCTTGCACCGCCTCTCCCAGTGTATTTGCAGTACCCGGGCAAGCGTCACCAGCACACCTACAGCCGAGATGCCTGCAGACTACAATGGACACTGGGAGATGGTGAGAAACGACAACTTTGAGGACATCCTGAAGGCCTTAGGTAAGTTGCCCCCCCCCCAGCCAGCCCCCTCCAATGATGAGGAACAGATTAAGGACAGAACAGGGGTCATGTGGAGGAGTTGAGAGAGTAAGAGCGGCACATGTGGGTGCACAGACGTATGCTGGTGATGCGGTGGGAACCTAAAGAAGTTCTAGAATGCGTTGTGGGAGAAAGTTTGGGCGAAGAAGAAAAGCGAGTGAGTGTGAGTGGGTGAGAGAGAGAGAGAGAGAGGGAGAGAGAGTGAGAGAGAGAGAGAGAGAGAGAGAAATGAACTGCTTCACTTGCTCATTGAGCCGCTGTCAGGCCAAGTTAACCTCCACTCGGTGAGTTGCCGCCGCCTATTACCATACCAAATAAATATTGATTCATTCCTTCTATCTCCCCAGTCCCTGGGAAAAGTAAGACATATTCTGACCTGGGATCAGGCAGTAAGGTGGCTGCTTGCCGCAGTTCCCTTTTCTTTTCATTTTTTTTTTTCTTAAGAGGAGCCAGGCACGGCGTACTCATCTCAGCCTGTCATCAATCAGGACCCAGGAAACTCTTTCATTATTTACAACTTTATCTGCAATTCATGGAACAATCGCGGGCTGCTCAGCCTCGCAAATCCCGAAAAAGATTTAAGCGGAGCGCAGAAAGCCCCGTATACAGAACGCTCCGGCCATCAGGGCTGCCATCTCTTTTCCATCAGGCGAGAAATCAGAAATTGACATCCTTATGGAAATGGAGCAAAATATAATTTGGAAGGGTAAATAAAGGGGCTTCATCCTATAAGAGCCATGGAGAGAAATTGAATTTTCATACTTTAGGGCCAGTGGGAAATAAATATCAAAATTGGTCAGGGCAGGCATTTCTCCTTGGCAGGTCTCACAGCCAAATGGGGGGGGGGGGATCATTTAGGCCCATTCTGACACCGAGCACGGTCATTTTTAAGGGTAAATGAGTCTGTCAACTGAGCAGCATGAGAGGAATAGCAATAGGTGGCCTGCAGTGCCATGCGTTTGTGCACTCTGTTTCTTCAGTATGTGCACTAAGCTGGATATATGTACTGTATATTGTGCTGGAGATGTCCACAAAACTTGGTGGTTGATCCCAATAGACTTCCACAATACAACATTACAGCATACACTCCTATTACAAGACCTTGTACAACAACAGCGGCATTTGGCCTTTGAGTTTTTATCACAAAACAACATTTTTCTAACATTTTTGTCATACAGGAGACAACTAATAACAGATGAGTTTAAAAATGGTGGTATCATTTGTATTTTCTTCAAGCAGTGAACCAACAGTCATTTAATATACGGTGTACCAGGAGAGAAGATTTACTGTTGACAGACCATTAGTTGGAAATATTTATGGGATGGAAATAGACCATGGTCAGTCTGAAGAAGTAAAGTTGAGCAAGGTCATATGGAAGATTTGTTCGTTCGTTCCACTGCAACTCAGGTTGTCTAAAGCTAAAAAAAAAGAATGGTAACTCAGGCGTATTTCATTTTGGCCGCATGATACGACGCTGGCTGATATTGTGAGGTTAGCGCGACTTGACACTCTATGCTGTCTGCAAAAACTCCAAATAAATGGTGATGTTTTGCGATGATTCCTTTTCTCTCTTGTTTTTCGAAAAACACTCCACTGTTTGGAGACTTTGTTTTTGAGCATCTGCGAACATCCCTTCAAAGTACTCCCACATAGGAACCGCTGTGTTTCCTTTCCCGAGAAAACAATCAAGGTCATTGTGCATCCGGCCCGGGCGGCAGAAAATAACCCCAGGAATGGTGTCATCTTGAAAGGAAAACATGTGGATGTTTTTTAGCATTCTACGAAAACCTTAAAAAATTAATTTTAGCGTGCATGGTCTTTTATTACACATTATGCCGTTACATAGAGCCATCGTGCGTCCTTCGAGTCTCCAGTTGGGATCTTTCCCTCTTGTGTTTGTGGGTTAGACATCGACTTCGCCACCAGGAAGATCGCCGTGCACCTGAGCCAGACCAAGGTGATGGTCCAGAACGGAGACCGGTTCGAGACCAAGACCCTGAGCACGTTCAGGAACTACGAGGTCAACTTCACCGTGGGGGAGGAGTTCGAGGAGCACACCAAGGGCCTGGACAACCGCACGGTCAAGGTACGCATGCCCAACCCAGTCATTGAGTACTGTACACTTTACCCAGGCAAACCGTTCAAGGGAATCATAAGAGATAAGCAACAGATCTATCGGTGGGTATGAACTGTAGGTGAACTGACAGTGTTTCCCAACCTTTTTTTACAATTAAATAATCCCACGGCATACTACTATCCTAACTTTGCAATTTTGATCTTGCAACATAAGAGATCATTTCCATTATTTATTTATTTTACCATATAGGGTACCTAGTTTAGAGTGATTTGGTTCTGATCGACAGATTTTGGAGTATATATGGTCTCCAAAACTCTTCAATATTAGATCTCATTGTGTGTGTGTGTGTGTGTGTGTTGTGTGTTTGCGTGTGTGTGTGTGTACCTCACAGACGCTGGTGACCTGGGACGGGGACAAGCTGGTGAGCGTCCAGAAGGGAGAAAAGGAAAACCGTGGCTGGAAACACTGGATCGAGGGAGACCTGCTGCATCTGGTGAGACAACTAATATAAAGCACTTATTGACCAATTGGTTTTCTGTGGAATCGCTATCTTTTCTGTGGAATCGCTATCTTTAAATCACAGGGACTCTGAGACACTTATTTATTTTTGCTCCAATAGCATAGGGGCAAATAATAGCCCGCAGATAGCACAGACGGGCATAAAGATAAGAAACAATTAGGAAAAGCCATAAAATCCTGCGAAGTACCCACAGAACTGTGTAACTAAAATGAATGCGCTCATTTGAGCTGTTTACAATTAGGATATTTTCTGTCTTTCAGGAGATCACTGTTCTGGATAAGGTCTGCCACCAGGTGTTTAAGAAGAAACAATAAGAAGGAAGTTGAATCGGAGCAGCACCATCTTATAAAAATTGTTGAATGTTGCTGTCTATATGTACATATTTGTAATAAATATCTGATATACCACTAGAGTTGAATGTAGTGGAAATGAACTCTATGGATTCTGGTTACTGAACTAAACTGAACTTCGACATTTATTTTTGCCAACACCACCCTTTCACCCTTGTCACCATTTCAAAGGTAATGGTGGAACTGTGACACTAAATGATTGCAACATCTCGCCTGATTTAATCTCCGGGGCATATCCTTTCCACTATCTTGCTCACCTTTAGAATGAGATGATTAAACCATCAGAAACCTTTGATCGCACAAGCGAGCGATGGCTGGGACGCAACATGAAACGCTTTAACAGATGGATATGTCGGATTTTACAAGCAGACACGGATCTCGGGGCAGCATGTCGTTTTTTTAAGATACCACGGAGGGGGCTTTACGATGGGATCTGAGCTGCAACCAGGCCTCTGCTGCCTCGACTTTACCATGCAGTTTCCCCCTACTGCAGGGGCGTTCTTAACTTGATTTTTGTTGTTTTTTCTTTATTAAGTGTAAAATTTCCAAGATTGTAGATTTTTTATTTTTTTTTTTTTTTAAAGGGAGTTATCACATTTGAAATGGCTGGAGGACTTCAAGACGTGAATGTAGACATCAATGTTACAATGTCCCAATCAGGATGACTTATTTCACAATAAATATTGACTCAGCTAACATTAATAAACTTAAATAGCTTAGTCACAGGTCACTTTGTGCTCATTTTGCGATAATGATCAGTTGGCTCTTTCATTTTTTCCTTTTCACAAATGCCTCCGTGTCGATAATTTGACGATACTCTGTGGATAACTATTGGTTCAATGAGATATCAACACGCGAGAAATAATGCCTTAAAGACAACAAAATCACAATATTACGATCACCATTGTGACAATTTATCTCCCAGCCCTATGTTCACATGTAAACACAACTTAACAGGGCGTGCCACTAAGATGTCAGCCCAGTGCGAGCAGGTGGAAACCAACAACACAACCAGCAGAAACCAGCAGATGCATGACGTGACTGTACTCCTGTGTGGCTTACAAAGTGCCAGGTAAAGAAAAGGAAAAAGTATCAAAGGACAGGTTTTCTTTTCTCTTCCCCCTCTTCACGGGTTACCGCTTTAACCCTCGGGCCGCTGCCCCCCGGCGGTACCTGCCTCGCTCTGGGTGTGTCTCCCCCGGTGGAACAGCGTGTTCTACTTCTTCCACCGGATCTGGCGGAGCGATCCAACAGGAAGCCCCTGCCCGGGATCCACGTCGCCAAAGTCTCTCTCCGCTGACTCTCACGCCGTCGGGCCGGCACATCGAGCGCGGAGAGCGGCCCACTTTACCTCACACCGCCCGGTGACGTGGAAACATGGTAGGTTTAACTTAAAAAAAAAAATATATATATATATATAATATAATAATATTGGTGGGAAAGTGTTAACGACTGATTAAAACAGCGTTTCTATTTCCGTTTTTGGTCTTTATTTCCTGATGTTTGTTTTTGATGTATGTTTGTTTGGGTTTGTTTTTTTTAACCTGGATTTTGCCGGTGGCGTCACAAACCTATTTTATTTTATTTTGTTCGGCACACACACACACACGCACGCACACAAACGCACCGAGAAAGAGCGACGCACGGACTGCGTGTGTAGCAGTAGAACTACCTCAAATATTCAAGATTTAACAGACGTGAATGCGCGAACGGGATCTACTTTTCACGCCGTACGCCACCGTTGCAGTCACTTGAAGTTCACAAGCGGCGCTGCCAAATGCCAACCGTCGCTCCTCGGAGCTGTGGGGCAGCTGTAAGTTTTATTGGGGGTTTGTTGTTGTTGTTTTTTCCCCCAGACAGGAAAATAAGTCGTGGCGACCTAAGCTGCAGCGGAGTCGGGACGCGGTGTACAGAGTAGAAACACGGCGAGGACAAGTGTCGAGTTCAGCCATATGAATGTGGAACGAGGGGGCGTGTTAAGAGCGTCCCCAAGTCAGAACCTGGGAGAGTAGAAGAGCACACATCGGCTTGAAATAAGAAAAGATCTTCTTTCTGTTTTATTGTGGGGGGAAACAGTAGGGAAAATAATAACTAAGCAATACAATGAAAATAAAAAAAGGTATAAATATACCTAACCTAATAAGATATGGAAATATACACAAAACCTAGGGATTGAAACAACAGATATAACCGAAGAATGACAGGGGGGGGGGGCAATGAAAGTAAGTGCTAAAAGAACAAAAATCAATAAAACGGTAAATGTCTCAAATATAATATACGGTCCTAAACAGTCACTTGTGAAATAAACAGTGAAACAGAAAGATGAACTTAAGATAGAAATTGTGATGTACAGTAAACCCTCATTAAAAATGAGTTGACAGTAAAAAAAAAAAAAATGTTGGCAATAAGTCTGTAAACAGAAAAAAAATTGTCTTAAAATTCAGTTTTACAACTATTGGTCTATAAGCAAGTCATGAAATTGTTCTAAATTTGAATTTCATGAGGTCAGTAATTAATTTACACATAAAATCTTTGATAATTTATATATATATATATATATATATATATATATTAATTACACAGTACGCTTGATTTAACCACTTGTAAAAAAGTGACTTTGGAGTGAATAAATAACAATAATTGATTTGTTCAAAAATCTGCCTTCAATTTCCTTCAAAGCTGTCTTTTAAAAGGCAATACAAATAATTAAATGTAGCTCTCTTATCCCATGCTGTGTACATTAGCATGGGATCACAACATCACAGCACAGCGGATCGGACGTTCATTGATTGGTAGTTAATGAATAGCGATCTGGTCAAATTAGCTTCTCGTTCCCACTGTGACACACTTAATGTTATCTGTGTGTCGCACTCCACACCTACCCCCGCCCCCCCCATCTCTCTTGTCCCCCGACAAGCCTCTGCGTCTGGACATCAAGCGGAAGCTGACCGCCCGGTCGGACCGCGTGAAGAGCGTGGACCTGCACCCCACCGAGCCATGGATGGTGGCCAGCCTCTACAGCGGCACCGTGGTGGTGTGGAACCACGAGAGCCAGGTCACCCATGCACTATTTTGTCCATCCATCCTTCTAAATTTGGTCCGTATAAAGGTGTTCTCATTGTGCGTGCGTGTGCATGTGTGTGTGTAGACCTTGGTGAAAACCTTCGAGGTGTGCGACCTGCCCATCAGGGTGGCCAGGTTCGTAGCAAGGAAGCACTGGGTCGTCGCTGGAGCGGTGAGTAAAGTTTACACCAATCGGCGGTTCTGTCGTTCTCATGAAATCACCATAAAACGGGTCTGAAATGGGTTTTTCTCTGTGCTTTTCTTATCGAAATAATTCATTACCGTAATACTTCCGGACAGTGTTACGCTAAATAATTAGGGACATTGCGTACTTTAATATTTCAAATTATTATTTCACATTCTGTGTGACTGTGTATCACTTAATTTTGGACATATTTTATGGTGGTTTCATGAGAACGACCCAGTTTGTATACGCGTCTAAAAAGGAATTGGAGGGAGAATTAGATTACTCGATGACTCAAAACTTATTGAATCTCTTTTTGATCTCTCTCCACCTCCCCCAGGATGACATGCAGATCCGTGTGTTCAATTACAACACCCTGGAGAGGGCTCACATGTTCGAGGCCCACTCGGACTATATACGCTGTATCGCGGTCCACCCCACGCAGCCCTACATCCTCACGAGCAGTGGTACAGAACACACACATGCTTTCAAGCCACAACAACATGGTCTGGTTAGATTTAAAAAAAAGGTCACTACAAATCCGAAATAGATGTTTAAAACTGCCCTTTTCGGGTTTGTATGCTTAAGGTTTTTACCAGCTATGCGTCTGTCTTTCTGTTTCTTTGCAGACGACATGCTGATCAAGCTATGGGACTGGGACAGGAAGTGGATGTGCAGCCAGGTCTTCGAAGGACACACACACTATGTCATGCAGGTTGTCATCAACCCCAAGGATAACAACCAGTTTGCCAGCGCATCCCTAGACAGGAGCATCAAGGTACCACCGAGCACATACACACACACACACACACACACACGCGCGCGCGCACCCTGATCGCTCCAAGAGCTCATTCATTTTTACACTTGCTGGTTTTTATTTAAACTTCTAGGTGTGGCAGTTGGGTGCCAAAACCGCCAACTTCACGCTGGAAGGCCACGAGAAGGGGGTGAACTGCATCGACTACTACAGCGGGGGGGACAAGCCCTACCTCATCTCGGGGGCTGACGACCACCTGGTCAAGATCTGGGACTACCAGGTGACCGCTTTGCCTGTTTGGTGTGATCATCTTGTGATGAGTCTGTCAGTTTCCTTGACCAGGGGTTCTCAAACTATGGGTCCCGACCCCCAGGGGGGTCGCCAAATGTTTTCTGGGGCTCGCCAGATGGATTTTCTGAACATGTACAAAAAAGGAAAGGGGGGGGAATTCAAAAATAATTAAAGTTATAATTATTGTAGTTATATTTATTCTAGTTATAGTTAAATTATTCAGCAGATGCACAATGAAGAACTTTTCAGTCGGCTACATTTTCCATAAGTGGGACTGAGAGAGTGATACAGCGCGGGCGCCTGTGTGTCCCGGTAACCAAAGCAACTCACTCTCCCACTCCTGACAATTTGCTCACAGAAAAGCTGCTGCTGCTGCGCTGATTCTCTGCGCAGCATGCATGGGAATAAATGTCAGTATGATAAATGTGTATACTGTAGTTCAATTTACAAGCTTCGATTGATCAAAATGCAGGACATCAGAGGCGCCTATTTATGTTTGTCGGTGGGTGCCGCGGGGCATGGAGACATCTCCGCTCCAATGTGCTGAGGCTCCCTCTCCCCATGCGTTTTATACAGACGAAGCACCCACGGGATCGGCATCTATGTGGAACATTCCGTCTGCTTGTGGGATTGGGAGAATTGGTAAAAATACGGGATGTTTGGTCACCCGATGTTAGTCACAAACGTAGTACAAACGAACAAGATTATTTTTGAGCGATATGGACAATGAAAGTCAAAAGTTACAAAAGAAAGTTACATAACAGCGCATGGAATATAATGTTAAATATATGAAAAACCATTGTGGCACAAATTAGCAGGATTGGCAATGATTTTATTCTAATTCTAATCACATGAGGTGCCAACTCCAGGGAGGTTTGTACATACTTAACTAAGCTGTTGTTAGATCGAACATCAGCAAGTTGGAATGACAGGGGTCGCATGACTTTGACTTCTTGTCACCAGCAAAAATGTCTGAAAACCCCGGTCCTCAGCGTAAATCCACTCCGGAGTTATATTGGAGGTGTTATTGTCAGCAGTGCAAGTTTTTCCTTTATTGGAAATGTTTTAATGCTATCAGGTTCATACAGTATAGGGAGGTAATGAGTATAGGAAGACCTGGGAATAGTGAAATACTTTCTTAAATAACCAGGCATTGACAAGGAATATCATGTTAAGGCCTGTATTGTAACATTGGCACTGATTCATGGAGGGGGGAGGAAGAGGGGGAGAAAAAAAAAAAAAAAGGTTAGACATATGAGTTCTTATTCCTCATCTTTTGGATCTTATTACGCACTCAATGTTTAGAAGTGAAATATTGTACCCAAGTGTAAGAATCGATCAATATACAGTATAGTATTAATCAATATACAATATAAAGTTTGACTTAATTCTGTCCCGGACCAGAACAAGACGTGCGTGCAGACCCTGGAGGGTCATGCCCAGAACGTCACCTGCGTCAGCTTCCACCCGGAGCTGCCGATCATCCTCACGGGCTCCGAGGACGGTGTGTTACGCACTTTATTCAACGATGAATTGTTGAATTATTATTGAACCTTACATTACATTATGTCATTGTGGTCTGGGGATGGTGTGGTTTGAGCAGCCACACCTGTCCTGGGTCTAGGTAATTGGGTCCCTGGATCGCTGTATACCCGTTGCACGTTGGTTGGTCTATCGGGCAACAGGTAAAACCCCCATCCCCACACACACTCAGAGGAGAAGAGCTCTTGTCCTTACATGCTGTCCATCTGCTCCGGGGCTTGTTCTATCAAGCCCCCTCTCCACAATATACTTGTGTTTTCTCAACCCCATCATCTGTCTCTGTGCCGGATGGCCTTGAAATTGCCACACTCATTTAGCAGATGTGTTTGTCCAAAGCTACTTCATTTTCTTTCTTTCTTTCTTTTTTTTCCCCCATTTTTCTTGAATTTGTTCCAATATTTTTTCTAGGAACTGTTCGAGTCTGGCACTCCAGCACCTACCGGCTAGAGAACACGCTCAACTACGGCATGGAGCGGGTGTGGTGTGTGTGTGGCCAGCGGGGCTCCAACAACGTGGCTCTGGGCTACGACGAAGGCAGCATCATCATCAAGGTACAAGGATAGTAGTTATAATCATAGTATAGTTATAGTAATTAACCACACACCAGCCGAGAGAACACGGTTTTGTGTTTTTTCCCGTTTTTTAATCAACATTCCCCTGTACTGTTCCGTCTCTCCACGGTCGTTGTTGCCTTGTATCTTTATCCGTCTTTTAGCCTTCTCTCGATGTCTCTCCCTTCCTCCCCCTCAGCTGGGCCGCGAGGAGCCAGCTCTTTCCATGGACTCCAGTGGGAAGATCATGTGGGCGCGGCACTCCGAGGTGCAGCAGGCCAACCTCAAGGCCATGGCAGACGCCGAGATGAAGGACGGCGAGCGGCTGACCCTGATCATCAAGGACATGGGGAGCTGCGAGATCTACCCCCAGACCATCCAGCACAACCCCAACGGGAGGTGAGGTAGGGGGGGAGGTGTCCAAGGCTGGGGGAAAGAAATGTTGACTGCTGTGTGTTCAGATCTGCGAAGAAGTGAGGATTTTTGGGTTCATAAATGATCACTGGATTACGGGTCAATATATGTGATTGATAATACTGTTGTTAATACACTTTTTAAAATAAGTGGTTTAGTAATTGAGAATTGTTTGTTTGTGACAGTGGGTCAACTAGGGTCAAAATTAGGGCTGGGCGATATAACCGTATAATATCTTCCAGTATACGTATATCGATGTTGGGATATGAGATATTATCAAATATTGTCTGGGATTTTGGTTGTGATATTGTTAAATATTTTCTTTGCAGTAAATTAATGCAAATTTCTGAACTTCGTAGACTGTACCAATCAATATGTTGACATGCTTGGTCCTAATATCCAAATTACTAATGATATACTCAAATATTTCTTGTGTGAAAATATCTGATATTATAATAATAATAATACCGCTATTCCCTATCACAAAATTCTATTCCTCATCTAGTTTTAAAAGCAGTGTTAACTCCATCCCTCCGGTTCTCCTCCAGGTTTGTGGTGGTGTGCGGAGACGGGGAATACATCATCTACACGGCCATGGCTCTGAGGAACAAGTGCTTCGGCTCGGCTCAGGAGTTTGTCTGGGCACACGAGTCCTCTGAGTAGGTCCCGCGCCTCCCGCATGTGCACGCGGTTCATCCACTCCTCCAGATGGGTTTTTGGTTTATAACAACAGAAATTACAATTGTGTACTTTGCCTTTCCTAGCTACGCCATTAGGGAAGGCAACAACCTGGTGAAGACCTTCAAAAATTTCAAAGAGAAGAAGGCTTTTAAACCTGATTTCGGGGCTGAAGGTAAGATCCAAATTTCTTTTTAATTAGCTTTCTTTTGTGACATCCGAGTGTGGTCCTTGTGCTTGTGAGCCGTCGTATATATTTCTTGCCGATCTTCCACAGGAATCTACGGTGGGTTCTTGCTGGGAGTGAGGTCCCCGAGCGGCCTGGCCTTCTATGACTGGGACAACAGTGAACTGGTCCGGCGCATTGAGATCCAACCTAAACATGTCAGTCTGATAACTCAGAACGCTGTCAACGATTCTGGGCTCCAATTACTTTGAAGTGTTTGACTTCATTGGAAGAGATATTTTAATAATTTACCAGACCGATGTTGAGTACAATGTGATTGGATTGTACTGTGTGTTTATTTTGAATGGCTGACATGGTGAATGATGAACTCCCGTCTCTAGATCTTCTGGTCTGACAGCGGGGAGCTGGTGTGTATCGCTACGGAGGAATCCTTCTTCGTGCTGCGCTACCAGGCAGAGCGGGTGGCGGCCGCCCAGGGGACCAGGGACAGCGTGACTGAGGACGGTGTTGAGGACGCATTCGAGGTCAGTCAGCGACCAGTATTTACGAGCCGTTCCCACAAGAAAGTGCAATTAAAAACATTTTAACGACTCGTCATTACTCAATTTCAACACATTTTATTTTTTAATCATTGGGCTGCCATCCTCACCTTCACCCGCCCAGGTGTTGGGGGAGATCCAGGAGGCGGTGAAGACCGGCGTCTGGGTGGGCGACTGCTTCATCTACACCAACTCCGTCAACAGGCTCAATTACTACGTCGGGGGAGAGATCGTCACCATCGCTCACCTGGACAGGTAGAGGTTGCACACGTTCCTGGTACATGCAGAAAAACCGAAGGAAATTAGTTGTAAATGAACAAAATGAAATTTTCGTGGCAGCATTCTTACTTCATGAGTCATTTGAAAGTCCATTTTGTCTTTAAAGTGGGAATACATAAGGTCATCTGGGTTTTTTTGTTTTTTTTTGTTATTGTTTTCAATGTCAATATGTCTTCCCTCTTTAACACCTTTTTGTGTGCCTTTTTCTGATCTATTTATTTATTCTCTTAGTCACTTCGGAGGGGGGGGGGGGGGTTATTTTTCACTGGGAAAGGCGGATCTCACCACCATCATTTGAAAATGTATTTAGAGAAGCACATGCAGAATGCAAATCCAATGAACCGCAGTTTATTATAAAGTGCCAGCTCAGTAAATATGGGATTTATGTCGTAGGACCTTGTACCTCCTGGGCTACATCCCCAAGGACAACCGCTTGTACCTCGGTGACAAAGAGCTGAACATCGTCAGCTACTCACTGCTGGTCTCTGTGCTGGAGTACCAGACAGCGGTCATGAGGAGGGACTTCGCCATGGCCGACCAGGTGCTACCCACCGTCCCCAAAGAGCAGAGGATCCGGGTGGCCCACTTCCTGGAGAAACAGGTTGGTGAGGTCCAGGTCACTGTCACTGAAGGGGAGGTTCTCATCACTACCTCAAATGAGCTACCATTTTTCTTTAGAAAAAGTTGTTTAGAGTATTATTATAGTACTATTGCAATACTATAGTAGTCTTGTGATCTTGTGTGGTGCAGGGCTTCAGACAGCAGGCCCTGGCGGTGTCTACTGACCCAGAACACCAGTTTGAACTGGCTTTGCATCTGGGAGAACTGAAGATAGCACACCAACTCGCCATAGAGGCCGAGGTAAGAACACACACACGGCACTGTGTGTGCAGTAGGGCTGGGCAGTATGGGATTTGCCATCATGATAATCAGATTAAATTGACACTATCAATACAGTATGTTTCATTATGTATGTTATGTCATACCCACCCACCTCATGTATATAAAGTAACCTGTTATTTATTCCATATTTTTTCCAGCATCCTTGCACTTAGCACCGTGTGTGTGTGTGTGTGTGTGTGTGTGTGTGTGTGTGTGTGTGTGTGTGTGTGTGTGTGTGTGTGTGTGTGTGTGTGTGTGTGTGTGTGTGTGTGTGTGTGTGGCTCGTCTTTGTTTCAGCTGTGTCTAGTCAATGTATGTACATGGAGAGTAATGAAAAAAAGAGTCAAATTATTTTTTTAAAGCTGATTCTCATTATGTATTCAAAATCAAATACTGGATTTGGAAAAACAATGCATCATTATGACTTTTCTAGTTTTATCAATATACATGGATCAGCCACAACATTAAAACCACTACTGATAACCACTACAGTAATATTGTGTAGCTCACCCTTGTGGCGCCAAAACAGCTCTGACCCGTGGAGGCATGGACTCCACAAGACCTCTGAAGGTGTCCTGTGGTATCTGGCACCAAGACGTTAGCAGCAGATCTCTTGTCCTGGAAGTTGTGAGGTGGGGCCCCCACGGATCATGCTTGTTGTTCCAGCACATCCCACAGATGCTCTATCGGATGGGACCCTAACCCTGACCATCCACATGATGTAGAAGAAAAAGTGATTCATCAGACCAGGCCACCTTCTTCCGTTGCTCCATGGTTCCATTCTGACGCTCAGTTGTTCATTGTAGGAGCTTTTAGTGGTGGACAGGGGTCTGCATGGACACTCTGACTGGTCTACAGCTACCCAGCCCCATACACACACAATGCACTGTGTGTTCTGACACCTTTCTGTCATAGCAGCATGAACTTCTTCAGTCATTTGTGCAACAGTAGTTCTTCTGTGGGATCGGACCGGACGGGCTAGACTTCGCTCCCCACGTGGATCAATGAGCCTTTGGCACCCATGACCCTGTTAACAGTTCACAGGTTGTCCTTCTTTGGAGCACTTTTGGTAGGTACTAACCACTGCATACTGGGAACACCCACAAGACCTGTCGTTTTGGAGATGCTCTGACCCAGTCGTCTAGCCATCACAATTTGGCCCTTGTCAAAGTCGCTCAGATCCTTATGCTTGCCCATTTTTCCTGCTTCCAAGACATCAACTTCAAGAACTGACTGTTCACTTGCTGCCTAATAAATCCCACACCTTGTCATGTGCCATTGGAACGAGATAATCCATGTAATTCACTTCACCTGTCAGTGGTTTTAATGTTGTGGCTGGTCGGTATTTAGTATATTTAATAGCTATCTCACTTTAAAACTATCCTGTTATATTATTTCACAGCCCTATTATCGGCTAACCCTTTCTCTCCATGTGCAAATGCATACATTGAGAACTCACTATATGACTGATCAATACTTCTTGTATCGCAAACTATCTGGAGATTTGTGAATTTTTCACAGTACTGGTATGATATTCTTTTTCTTCGCTGAAGTCGGAACAGAAATGGAAGCAGCTGGCAGAGCTGGCTACAGCCAAGTGTCACTTCAGCCTGGCCCAGGAGTGTCTGCACCAAGCTCAGGATTTTGGGGGCTTGCTACTGCTGGCCACCGCCTCCGGCAACGCCGACATGGTGGGCAAACTGGCTCAGGGGGCAGAGGAGAGCGGCAAGACCAACGTCGCCTTCCTGACATATTTCCTTCAGGGGAAGTGAGTGTTTGACCTAATCTCCTATATTAAAAAAAAAAAAAAAAAAAAAAAAGGATTTTACTTTTTTAATCATGATTTTTTTTTTTTTTTTTTTTTTTTGTATCACTCTGTTGTGTTTTCGTTTTTTTCCAGGTTGGAGAAATGTCTCGATCTCCTCATCAAAACCAACAGGTTGCCAGAGGCTGCATTCCTAGCTCGGACGTATTTGCCGAGCCAAGTTTCAAGGTACAAATACCATAGTTCCCATTAAACCTAATTGGTACAGCCAGATAAAATGGTTCAATAATGAAGTGTGTGCTACAACAATGTATGAAATGTATTGGCCTTTTTACTTTGACATCTTCAGTTTTTCTCTTGCCTATAAAAAGGTTCTCTGCAGATGGGGGGGGGTTTAAAATGTACCTGCATTATCTGCATAAGCCTCACGCAAGCTGTGGTGGTGGCCTAACACTCACCCACTCCCTGCTTTCCCCACAGGGTGGTGAAGCTGTGGAAGGACAGCCTGTCCAAGGTGAACCAGAAGGCCGCCGACGCCCTGGCCGACCCCAACCAGTACAGCAACCTGTTTCCCGGTCTCCAGCAGGCTCTGCTGGGGGAGCAGTACCTAAAAGAGACCCACTGTGGGACCAGGCCCGCAGCCACTTATCCACTCATCACGGTCAGTTAAAAAAAAAAAAAAACTAATGTCACCTAATTTGGTGTTGCCTTTTTCCCCAATAAATTCATTTGAGGTTCAAACTTTGCTGTATTTTAGAAGTCCCTGTGTGAGTTCATTGTTCATTTGACTCTATTCTTCAGCCCAATGAGGACCGGACCGTTCTCGAGGAATCTGCAGACTATGTGCCAAAACAAGCGTCCATGGAGCCCGAGGTAAACACTGTAATCTCACACCTCGACACACCCTCTTTCACCAACCCTCTGACCCGCGGTCATGGTGGTGCTTATAATTATTTTGTCTAAGAAAGCATAGAAGGCAATGATTACTGTTCACCTCAATTTCACAGACCGATTGAGAATCATTGGACCTGTCAAAAAAAGAAAATTTCATGAAAAACATACCCTTACTGTGTTAAAGACCAGCAAATATTCACAACTAATACAAGAATGCTTAAATATAGGTCAACTACAGACTCAAATAAGACATTTGATACATACATTCAACCTGAACTCCATATTTTGATCTTCCCAATTCTTTTCTTTTATTATTATTTTTTAATGCAACAGATGGAGTGTTTAGGTGACGCACCCATGGTCGCAGCTGTATTAGAGGCTCCGGCTCCCCCTGCAGAGGTGGAGGAAGCCTTCCTAAATCACGGGGCACCCCCTGACCCCATCCCGCCAGCGGTGGAAGGTACCAGCACGACAGCATCCATGACTTCTACTACACTAACCACAGAAGAAGAGCATGTTGAAGTAGTGCAAACAGAGACTCCTCCTGAACCAGAGTTGGTGGTCACACAAGTCAGCGTTCCCCAGTTAGAGGAGACCCTCGATACTGAGGAAAAATACATTTTGGATGATCCCGTGCCGCTCGCAACTCACAAAGAGCCGACCATGTCACGGTCCACTCTGGTGGAAAACAACTTCTCATTGGAGGAGAGTGTACAGGAAGTGTCACCCACCAACAGCGATCCAAAAGGAACACCGGCATTTGCTGCTCAAGTATTAGAACCGCCAGCCACAGCGAGGGAGGAAATCCAAGTAACGGACGCACACGTGTCCTTTACCGAGGTGAAGACGTTGGAAGACACGGTGTCAGAAGTCCCGGCCAGTGACGCAGTAGCAGCAGTAGTAGCAGCAGCAGCAGAAGAGGTGCTACTTGTAACTCCAAAATCGGCACCCCCACTCGTTGAGGTGGAGGAACTCATCTCTTTCGGACACACGAACACCTCAGAGGTCAACAACTCGACCGACCCGGTTGAAGCCTTCCCCGAGTGGACCCCCGCTTCACAATCCGACCCAGGTCCAGTTCTCAGGGAACACGCTGCACGGGAGCAAACAGAGCCGGAAGCACCAATGGCTCCCACCGCAGAGAGGGTGGAGGAAGACCCTGAAGTTGTGGAGGAATCAGCTGTGGACCTGGAGATAGAGATGAACGAGGAGGTAACGACGTGATTTACAAATCACTGCTTTTGATATTAAATAGAAAATGTTCCTCCCAATATCTGTTTGAAGAAGTTGGACATGGATTCCCTGGGTTTTTTTTTTATTTTCAAATGCTTTTTGAAATGCTTTTCCTCCTCCACAGGGCTTGGAGGATCTTGATTTGGACAACTTCGACCTGGACGACCTCGATGACACAGACGTCAATCTGGAAGACGACTTCCTAAGTGAATAGGAACAAAACATCTTAACCCTGTAAATTGTCTCAAAGTGACCAAAGAACCAGAGGTGTTCGATTGATTTTTTTTTTTTTTTTTTTTTTTTTAAATGCGCTGCTGCTTAAAAAAAAAAAGATTGCTCCAGTGTATTTGTCTGTATGCATATGGGGCTGTACCATTCTGCATTTCTTGTACCTCAAACACCACTGTTGACCAGGGTGTTTTTAGCACCATGCAGAACTCAAATTTGCATATACATTTTTCAACATGTAGGTAGACCTTGACAGAAGCCGCTAGTGACTATTTCCAGATGTTTTAAAAAATATATTTACATTGATCTCTTTAAGATTTGTGTTCCACTAACAAGCTGTGTTTTTTTTTTTTTTTGTAGGTTTCAAATAATAATGTGCCTTCCATTGGAACAGGTAGAGGATTTTTCTCTGTAAGCTGTTCAGTAACTAAGATATATGCATTTTAATTTTTTACTTCTGTGGCCAGGAGAGGCGTGTCGAGGGGAGACCGCTGCCTGCTCGAGAAAGTCTGGTTGTTTTAATGTCTCGAGTTGAAAATGCAATAAATGTCTGGTGTGGACAATGCCTTAAGTTGTTACACAGAAACAGATGCACTTTTATATAAAGACAGCTTTTATTCTGTTATGTACATCAGTCAGATAACATGTTGGCCTGACTGCAATTATGCCATTTGACCACAAGGGGGTAAGACACAAAAACCACATAGAATGACATACAATTCCTCCCTTCTGTCTTGAATGACTCTTCCAGGGTGTGTGTGGAAGGCATCCCTTCAAACTGGGTCTACGCACTGAGGACGGCCATCGAGATGCTTTATGTATATACAGCCAGGCAGATTGTGTGTGTGGTCTCAGTTCTTGACGGATTTGGGGGAAATCTCAAAGAGCCCGGTCATGCCGAGGAGCACCCTGCAGCCGCCTCTTCATAGGCCTGCAGGGCCAGCTCCATGTAGCCCGACCTCTGGGACTCCTTCTGAGCATAGATCTGCAGGGAGGAAAGGTCGTAGGTCATCACCGAGGAGGAAACTACATCCAATGGAACATCAACATTACATAGCGGAGCTTGAGCTGCATGGGACCCAGAACAGACTCGCATGATGAGCACGGATACAGTCCTTCGCAGGTTAAAGTGAGATACTTAAATGTTGCATGTAAGCACAATACAGTTGAGGAAAGGGGCAATCAGTCAGCGTGCATGAAGCTTATTTCCGCAGAGATATCCTAAACACGTGTTAGCCACTTCAGCCTCAACTGTGACTAACCAGGAGGCCCCCGCACGCCACTTCTCCCGCAGCTCACCTGCCACGTTAAACTGCCGTCACCCTCAATGTCTCGACCGGTTCTTTCTAGGAAGGCAGGCTGAGCTGTGCGGCCTAATGGGAACTGATGTGCCCCTCATTTGACCCCGGGATTCCCACACTAAAGAGAACCCTAAACTCTTCACCGAGGAAACTCTGATCGTGTTCGCTTTATTACTCGTCAGACTGTAATTGAGTTGAACTGCAAAATTCCTGGATCGACAGTTGACCTTAGCGCAGTTCACACCGCAGGCCTTGAGGCTCAGTTTCAGTTTATTGCTGAAATGCAATGCACATTCATGTTTTAACATGGCCTAAATCTGATTCCAGTGGGAGCTGATCTGCATTAGCAGACAAACAAAAAAAGTAAATACCACACCAGTTATCAGTCACCGATGTGACGGTCGTGGTGAGAGAAAACAAGTTAAACTGGGGGAAGAGATTGAGCAGCGCACATTTAACGACTGAAATTTGCTGATTTTTCTGTCTATTCTGCGCACTCATAACTGCTGTCGTTGAGGAACATAAATCTAAAGACTGAGAACAGACAGAGTTGTGGTACTCCAGCAACTCGCGAGAATGTATCGTCCCGCGAGTTGCAAAATATTGCGCTATTTTGACACCAAAACAAACATGGATGCCATACAGCTCGCTACTTGTTTGTCCAGTGAACCTGCAGCGCTGACATGCACTAATTAGACACTCGTGAGTCTGCCACAGTTCCTCACGTCGCTCCTCCATTTTAGATGTCCACTCATCGCTTTCTTTGGCTTCGGCATGGTGCAGACGCACAATCTCATTGGCTGTTGAAAATTTTTACCGAAATTTGAAGCTTACGCACGCACGCACGCACGCACACACACACACACACACACACTTCGGAAAGACTAACCCCGATAAAACCAAACATCTTTGATTAAATCGCAACCTGGCCAACTAGGGTCGTATTGAGACAGATTTTAATCTTTCCCTCACACAGACACATCGATGACAGCTAATATTCTACAGCGCGACTACCCCAGTCTGCCCTGGACAAACATGACTCAAACTGGCCTTGAAAATCACATCATGTGGCCCCAGCTTAAATGGAAGTCACTGAAGTTCCTTTTTTTGAAGCTCGTGCTTTCAATTTGAAGTTAGTGGGCAGAGCGGCCAGCTGTGAATTCATAAGCTAATGCAAAAGAGGGCGAGAAAGTGGAAAATAGCCAAAGTGTAAACCTTTTAGAGGGACGTGGATGTGGGATCTGAACTGATTTCAACAGTCCCGTCAATGTAGAATTATAATTTAACTCCCAAGACCTCAGTGAAAAAGTCACATAAATTCTGATATGGCTGATCAGATTGGGGTTGTATTGCCACAAAATAAAAGACTTCGAACAATCTACAGAAGAGGCCTGGGTCAGATTAAATTAATGTGCAGGCAAAATGTATATATAAGTTGATGATAAACTCCTAACCACTCAGCTCAACGACCCTATCTGTGTAAAAAAGACACAGCCACACCCTAGAATCATAGGAAGAAGGCAAAAATAGGCCTGCGGGTTCCTCACCTTGAGGAGGCTGGTGCCCGTTGCCTCCTGGCTGTCGGCCTCTTGTGCGCACTCACTATGTGGGTGGACCATGTTGAAGAGAGACACCAAGCTGACTGCATCCTGTAACCTGAAAACGAACAAATCAACCTTATATGTATTGTTATATGAATAAGTTTGCTCCAGGGCTAAAATAAAATGACCCGCCAAGAGGAAAGACAGCAACTCCACAAACTCACAGATCCCGCTGCAGCATGTCAACAATGAGCCTGTCCACCCGGCGTGCGTTGACCAGGTACCAGGCCATGCCCCCAAAGTGCCTGGTGGAACGCAGGAACTCGTACTTTCCGTGTTTCTCCAGGTCCTCGTAGGTGGCCGCGTGCACCTGGAGGAGGAGGACCCCACTGGGGAAATGTTATAACCTCTTCTGGTGCATTTCAATTACAGACTCCATATGACATAATTCTAACTGATTCAGCAACCTTTTATGAACCTTGTGTCTCTTCTAGACACCTGTCACCGACCCAACGATGACATGGAAGCAGACTGGACTGGGGGAAGACTTTATTTACTTCGTATACATGTAGACATATGTGTCAAGGTCACAGGAAGCTCGACGTCATCTTACCCTGATGTATTCTGAGGAGTCTGGCTCAAACTGGACCAGACACAGGTCCAGCACATCCTCATGGCGGTCCTGGGCAAACACCCTCTGATGGAGGGAGAGCGCCAGAGGAGACATGAACAGAAAGAAGAAGAAAATAAAGTGAAGATGAAACAGAACAATGGTGGGTGAGAAAGTAAACATTTTTTGTTCATGTGCAATCAGTTTTGTTGTCTTGTCTGCTAGAAGGAGGGTAGAATAAATGGCAGTTTTGTGAATGAAGCACACCAATTCAGATATTTTTTTAAGTCCCTCACGTAATTACTTACAACCATAACGGCCACATTACCTCACAACCAAAAGTGTTCCCGCCCCACAGACTTTGTCCGCCCGTACCTTGAGGTTTTCCTCCTTGAACATGAGCGGTGGTGTGAGCTTACGTCCGTCCTTGGGAAAATAAACCTGGATGAGCCGGTCTCGCTCCTCCCAGGTGGCTTTCCTTAAGATCCCATCTGGCTCCCGCACAACAATGAAGCGCTCCTGGGGCCAAGGACACAGCACACTCCAGCGTAAGGGTCAAGAGTAAGAACAAAGCTGAGATTTTTATAATAAGAGCAAAGGGCAACAACATTCAATTCATACAGTGAGAGGGATGCAACGACATGATTTGTATGAGGTTTTGATGCACCCTCAAGGGTTGATATTAGAAGGTGGTATTGGAAGTTGTCGTCTTAACAACCAGCCCCTGTCGTACAAAATAGACAAAAGAAATACTGGAACTTCCAGGTAAACCAGATACAAAATAAATACTACAAACTACTAATGAGGCTGATCTATCATATGAAAGACACAAGTTCGCTAGACACTCTCTTAAATATACCTCCCAATTACAGTGGGGCAAAAAAGTATTTAGTCAGCCACCAATTGTGCAAGTTCTCCCACTTAAAAAGATGAGAGAGGCCTGTTATTTTCATCATAGGTTCACTTTGACTATGAGAGACAGAATGGGGGGAAAGAATCAAGGAAATCACATTGTAGGATTTTTAATGAATTAATTGGTTAATTCCTCGATAAAATAAGTATTTGGTCACCTACAAAAATGCAAGATTTCTGGCTTTCACAGACCTGTAACTTTTTCTTTAAGAGGCTCCTCTGTCCTCCACTCCTTACCTGTATTATTGGCACCTGTTTGAACTCGTTGTCAGTATAAAAGACATCTGTCCACAACCTCAAACAGTCACACTCCAAACTCCACTATGGCCAAGACCAAAGAGCTGTCAAAGGACACCAGAAACAAAATTGTAGACCTGCACCAGGCTGGGAAGACTGAATCTGCAATAGGTCAGCAGCTTGTTGTGAAGAAATCAACTGTGGGAGCAATTATTAGAAAATGGAAGACATACAAGACCACTGATAATCTCCCTCCATCTGGGGCTCCACGCAAGATCTCACCCCGTGGGGTCAAAATGATCACAAGAACGGTGAGCAAACATCCCAGAACCACACGGGGGGACCTAGTGAATGACCTGCAGAGAGCTGGGACCAAAGTAACAAAGGCTACCATCAGTAACACACTACGCCGCCAGGGACTCAAATCCTGCAGTGCCAGACGTGTCCCCCTGCTTAAGCCAGTACATGTCCAGGCCCGTCTGAAGTTTGCTAGAGAGCATTTGGATGATCCAGAAGAGGATTGGGAGAATGTCATATGGTCAGATGAAACCAAAATAGAACTTTTTGGTAAAAACTCAACTTGTCGTGTTTGGAGGAGAAAGAAAGCTGAGTTGCATCCAAAGAACACCATACCTACTGTGAAGCATGGGGGTGGAAACATCATGCTTTGGGGCTGTTTTTCTGCAAAGGGACCAGGACGACTGATCCGTGTAAAGGAAAGAATGAATGGGGCCATGTATCGTGACATTTTGAGTGAAAACCTCCTTCCATCAGCAAGGGCATTGAAGATGAAACGTGGCTGGGTCTTTCAGCATGACAATGATCCCAAACACACAGCCCGGGCAACGAAGGAGTGGCTTCGTAAGAAGCATTTCAAGGTCCTAGAGTGGCCTAGCCAGTCTCCAGATCTCAACCCCATAGAAAATCTTTGGAGGGAGTTGAAAGTCCGTGTTGCCCAGCGACAGCCCCAAAACATCACTGCTCTAGAGGAGATCTGCATGGAGGACTGGGCCAAAATACCAGCAACAGTGTGTGAAAACCTTGTGAAGACTTACAGAAAACGTTTGACCTCTGTCATTGCAAACAAAGGGTATATAACAAAGTATTGAGATGAACTTTTGTTATTGACCAAATACTTATTTTCCACCATAATTTGCAAATAAATTCTTTAAAAATCAGACAATGTGATTTTCTGGATTTTTTTTTTCTCATTGTGTCTCTCATAGTTGAGGTTTACCTATGATGAAAATAACAGGCCTCTCTCATCTTTTTAAGTGGGCGAACTTGCACAATTGGTGGCTGACTAAATACTTTTTTGCCCCACTTTTTTGCCCCACTGTATATAACTTTTTGATGCCATAGTTTCCTGACTATGAGACGTCATATCAACTCTACTATACACACTGCTGATGTGAGTAGTTACTTTCTTTAGGAAAGTCAAACACGACACCCAATTCCTGGCACAATCTAAACTACACTCAAAGAGACAGAACCAGGGTTGATTCTGGCATTACAAAATTATATCAAGCACTTTCAAGTACTTTTTTTAAGCACTACTTCTTCCATTTTCAAGGACAAATATAACAAATTTTCAATGTCATCTTTATTAATTAAAATATAATAATCATAGTCTAATTGTCTATTTATATGGGTATATTGTGCGTGTATACGCCGATCAGCCACAACATTAAAAGCACCACTGATAACGACGAATATTGTGTAGCTCCACCTCGTGCCGCCAAAACAGCTCTGACCCGTCAAGGCATACAGTAGACTCCACAAGACCTCTGAAGGTGTCCCTGTGGTATCTGGCACCATATGTTAGCAGCAGATCCTTAAGTCCTGTAAGTTGTGAGGTGGGGCCCCCATGGATCAGGATTGTTGTTCCAGCACATCCCACAGATGCTCAATCGGATCGCACACTAACCCAGACCATCCACATGATGTAGAAGAAAACATGATTCATCACACCGGGCCACCTTCTTCCATTGCTCCATGGTTCAGTTCTGACACTCACATGCCCATTGCAGGCGCTTTTGCCCACATGCATCAATGAGCCTTGGGTGCCCATGACCCTGTTACCAGTTCACAGGTTGTCCTTCCTTGGAGCACTTTTGGTAGGTACTAACCACTGCATACTGGGAACACCCCACAAGACCTGCCGTTTTGGAGATGCTCTGACCCAGTCATCTAGCCATCACTCTTTGGTCCTTGTCAAAGTTGCTCAGATCCTTACGCTTGCCCATTTTTCCTGCTTCCAACACATCAACTTCAAGAACTGACTGTTCACTTGCTGCCTAATATATCCCACCCCTTGTCAGGTGACATTGGAACGAGATGATCAATGTTATTCACTTGACTTGTCAGGTGAAGTGAATAACATTGCTCATCCGTTGTAAAAGCGGTTCTGGAAAAAATTGGTTGCATTACGACTTGAATAACAAAACCAGGGGAAATATCACAGGTTTTCTATAATCTTTTTTTTCCCTAAAGTACTTTCCAAGCACACAAAAGTGTACTTACATTTCTAGGGACGAAATTCAAGCGCTTCCCAAACACTTCAAGGAACTGGTAAGAACCCCGCAGAACACACACAGACTAGGGATGCAACAGTACTGTGGGCTCACGGTTCAGTATGTACCACCATTTCCCAACAGTAGATTTAATAGGAGGCAGCACTTAAGGCACACCACGCCATGCCCTGCCCGAACACTGCACCAATGCGTTCACTCCCATGACATCGTAATAGCGCGGTTCATGTGTGCGTATTGAACTGTAGGAGGCATAAACAGTTTGATACCAAACCGTGTACCGTTGCATTACACACACACACACACACACACACACACACACACACACGTACCCTGTGTGGGATGTCGAACGTGATGTCAGTGAAGGCATATTTGGCTGTCTGCATGCCCTCCAGGATCTTGTCCTCTGACAGCACATCTTGGATGGGCTTCCGCTCGGGCAGGACAGGGGGCATCCTCAGGAGCTTCTTGGCCTGCTCCACAGCCTGCTGGGTCGCCTGAAAACACACCCGCACCAACACACAAACTGAGCACCTGGCAACAATAAGAGAATTAAGCCGCTTTCACACATGCACTCTGGATAACTTCCATACCTGATTATCCGGACATTGTCCGGAGTTGCCCTTTCACACATGTAGCAAAAAAATGGACATTGTCCTTGCCAGACGCGTTTACACAGTAGTTTTTTTTGCGTGGATACTCCATGTATTTGGACATGTCCACAATATAAACGAGAGTGGAAAGGAATAATCAAGTAAGCAGAAAGGAGCACCAAGCAGCTTAATAACTGGTGCATGATAGACATCATCAACACGCAACACGCCCACTCGCTCGCTGTGAATGATCTGGACAATTACCTGCTCTGTTCACACATAGCACTCAGTCGGACCCGGATTTTGTACTGGGGTGCTGGTTAGGTTAAGTCCGGGTCAAATGATTCGGACATTTGTGTTCACACATACAGCTAATACAGGTAATGTCCGGAAATTTCAGGTTTACAGTGCATGTGTGAATGCAGCATTAGAGAGTCAGATTAATTGTTTTGTCAATAATAGGTTGTTGGCTGTACCGCTTCTAACTGTGCATCAGTCATTAATTTGTATGTCGGCGGCTTCAGCTCCTGCTTAATGGGGCGGAAGACCTTCTCTAAATCCAGGCCTGTTATCCTGGTGAGGATCTCCTGCACCAATGGATCGGTGAACTGGGGCTTGGCATGGCCGTCTGCGGGAACTGGAGACATGCAGAACAAGAACACAACCAAAGGGATTTAGTAGATAATAAGACCGGCACAATTGTTAAATTTTAAATTGATGATTAATCGTCACAAATAATTGCGATTAACAATATACAGTTACAGGTAGACAGTTGATTTTCTTCAACCCCCACTGATGGAATCACACATAAATAACATACTATTTAATGCAACACTTCCAACATTGGTCCCAAAGGGCAATGCGTTTGGATAGAAACGTGATACTGGAATCCGACGATTTAAAAAAAATTTGATCGCGATTTGCCTGATTGATACAGCGATTTGACGACTGAAACACGCAGTTTACTCAGACCCGTTATTGTCACACAAAGCCATTGTCCGGAATGACTATAAAATCGGAGCAGCTCTACGGCAGCTAGCACGCCGGTACACATGCTACGTTACAAGGTCAGTGTCGCGCCCTGGTGTGTAATATCCACCTCTGTGTGACAATTCACGGGTATTAACTTACTGTTGCCAGGGCTCCCGCTGCAAAGAGTCCTTGCGCTAGACCTCAGGATGATTCGTGTATTCCTACGGACATGTTTCACCCGAGCAGAGCTAAAGAACACGAAACGCGCCGCACCCAGGGCCGCCATGGTTGTTTTTCACGTCATCCGAACGCGACTTTCACAGTTCGACAGGCAGCCCAGGACCTGGAGTTCACCTCCCATGGTCACGCGTCAACGATCACAACGAAAAGGTTTGGAATGTGTTCGTCTCGTCGAGAATGATCTTGTTCTATATTCCCCATTAGACTAATGCAGTAGATTTCAAAATGTGTCATCCTCCAATGTGTTATGTTGTGTAATGTTTAAAAAAAAAAAAAAAAAAAAAAAAAAAGCTATTTATGTTATATACTATAACATATCTACGTTATGAACATGTGAGCTATACGAGAAAAGTTAATAATAACAATTAAAATTGTAATAAAAATGTAAATAAAACCACAAAACAACAACAATTACAACAATAAATCATACCCATCATAATAATTATAATAATGTAAATTTTATATTGATTATTATTATTAATAATAATAATAATAGTAGTAGTAGTAGTAGTAGTAGTAGTAGTGGTAGTAGTAGTAGTAGTAGTAGTAGTATTAGTAGTAGTAGTGATATCAACTCTTGAACTTATACGTTTATTTGATCACTAGGTGGCACTAGGGACCGCGATCATCATCGTGAGTTTCTTGTGAAAGTGAGAGAATACCGTTTGCACCTATAAAGATGTTATTTCAAATATATATATATATATATATATATATATATATATATATATATATATATATATATATATATATCACACACACACACACACACAAACACACACACTTTTATATGTATACACTTTTATATATATACACATTTATATGTATACACTTTTATATGTATTCACTTTTTTCTCTTGTTCTGTTTTTCTGTGTTTTTTTGTATTTATCCTTGAGACGTGGCCTGACTGCGTACACACATTCCTTGTCATCATTACAATGTGTTCTTGAAATGTCTGATAACTAGGAAATCTGTCTGGGCGATAAGGCTCGTCTGAACTATCACACTTCTGCACACTGACACGCACAGTTTATATTTTCCCATGCACACTCAAGTGCGTTTCTCTCTCTTTTTTCCATTTTCTTAGCTTGAAGTTTGTGATTGTAATCATCAGGTAATATTTTCTGCAAATTGTAAATAAAGCTTTTAATTACACTTGTGATTTTTCTTTACACGTGATTTTTTTTTTCAAGCCCAATAGTCCATATACATGAATTAATAGAATGTTTGATGTTTACACTGCACAACTCATAACAATATTGCATGAAAAGTTCAAAAAGACAAAAGTCTAAAATCTAAAAAGATCACAACGCATATAGTTGTTTACACTATTATTATACATGAGTGTATCATAAATTATTATTACTTCATTATAAAGTATGACAATAAAACAGTGTAAAAAAAGTGTAAAAGTATGATTAAAAAAAAAAGAATTGCATCAAAGCAAGGCATAATATTCCGTGAGTGCTTTCAAGGATGGATAAGGGTAGTTTATGCATCTCTCAACAATATTTTCAGCCACTCAAATTCCTGAAATTAACAGTATATTGCCCAAATGGCATAGCTTTCATGTTGAAACTAAGTCTAAATAGTTTCAAAGTAACTTCTGTATGAAGTGGGGTTACATATAGTTATAAGAACACAACTTTAACTTAGCATGGGCTTTTTGTGATCATTATTATTATTATTATTATTATTGTTGTTGTTGTTGTTGTTGTTGTTGTTGTTGTTGTTATTGTTGTTGTTGTTGTTATTTCCATTATGATTATGATAGTTATTATTGTTGTTGTTGTATTGTCTAAGTATTTAATATTGAGCAAAAACTTGATTTTTATTTCCCTTAGCATACATCAGGGCCTCCAGCATGGCGTCACTCTTTGAGACCCAAAAGATGAATTACACCTTATTACAGGGCTTTTAAAATCCAAGAAAAACAAATCAAAGATAAAGTTGACACAGAGAACTGCTTGAAAGAATGTTTGGGTTGTAGGAGGCTGATAACACAGCAGATTCTATACCTGCAGCTAAACAAGCGGATAGGGATAAGGGAATATGTTGTTTTTTTTAATGCAAATGGCTCAAACTGATCAAAATCTTTCGGTTAGCAGATAATCAACTATTATATTGATTAACATTTAATATGATTGAATTCACATAATTTTGCATCCATGAAACAGCAAACCAGGTAATTGTTGGTGTTATCAACAGGGTGCTACGAACAATACAGTATATGTGGTTTCACCTGTGGAATCACCTGTAACACAATTGCAAATATAAAAAAAGTAAAAATACAACTTGGATATTCTTAGGTTGATTTTCATTGGCCAAGAAAAAACACTTGAACAGAGTGAACACTGGCCGTTCCATTGGTCATCATGAGACTCTGTTTGTATCTGTCTGTCTTCCACGCGTCCTCATCTCCCTCTACCTCTCTCTCTCTCTCCCTTTCTCTCTCTCTCTCTCTCTCTCTCTCTGTCCCTAAAGCTAACACAACAGGGCACCAAAGTGCACTCAGAAGCAAGCAACCCCCGCCCCCCAGCACCACACAACCCTAGAGAGTGCATCATTAATAACCCTGATGAGCTGCACATAAACCCTCTCTCCAGGATCTTGTTTCTTTCCAAAAGACCCCTCCCCAGCCCCCTTCCTACCTAATCCCCCCACCCTCACTAATCTGCGGTAGGATTTAGATATTAGGCGGACAGATGGAGGTGTGGCTCCGGCAGTAATGAGGCGAGCAGTGACCATCGCGGTCCGGGTTCCAGACAACCGGCCCCAAACGATGTGCGGATTGAGCTGTAAGAGCCCCCCCCCGACTCCCTCTACACTACACAACCAGATGTACACAGCTGTCACCCTGCTGACAGGGGGGTAATCCCGCCGGCCCGGCCGAGGGCCAGGGAACGAGAGAGAGAGAGAGAGAGAGAGAGATGGAAGGGGTGACCAGTGTATGTCAATGTGTTTTGTATTCTGTCTCCAGCGTTTCAGACTCTTTCGACTTTCTCTTTTCGGCGCGAAAAGGATGAGAAACGGCTAAATCAGTCCTTCCTTCCAGCTACCACGCTGCTGAGATGGGGGTAATCCCGCCAAGGCGAGAGAGGGAGAGAGAGAGGGAGAGAGAGCGAAGAAGAGAGAGAGGGATCCAAGGGGTGATCGTTGCATCAGATGGTGTTTCAGACTCGACTACGACTTTCTCTTTTCGGAGCGAAAATGACCAAAAAAAAGGTTGAGTCGGTCGTCCCCTCCTCCTGGCTGGCTTGAAGCCCTTGAACTAGTCTAGTGTTTGTCTGTATGTGAGCTCTAGCAAAAGAGCACAGCGAGAGAACGCCCCCCCCCCCTGGTTCTACGGCGGCCCACTTATTTTCAACTCAAGGTATGAAATGTGAAATAGCTCGCTGCTGAATTGGAATTTCCGTTTCATCTTCTGAACCTGAGTAACTAAGATTCAATTGACCCCCGAATTCGGGCAGACGCAGGGAGATCTAGCTTGACACGGGTAGACGCTTACACACACACACACACACACACACACACACACACACACACACACACACACACACACAGACACATATTCTTTCCTTATGGTGGCAGTCCATGATTTGAGCATAAAAGTGTGTGTCAGCGTGACTGGGCGCAGCAGGAAGACAGAGAGGTGGTAACCCGAGCGTCAAGGAGGGCGAGCTAGGGGGGTGGAGGGGTACACGGGGGGTGAGGGTGGGGTGGTTACATGGGGAGGTGGTAGCAAGGGGGGGTTTGGGGGGCAACCGAGAAGAGAGTGGGACCAGCGCATGTTTATTTGGCTTTCTGCACTCTGGACAGAGAGCGGGTTCAGGACAGGGTGAAACGGAAAAGGTGTCTGCGTGCATGTGTGTGTGTGAGAGAGAATGAGAGAGAGAGAGAGAGAGAGAGAGAGAGAGAGAGAGAGAGGGAAAGGAAATAAGTAGAGAGGGATAGGGAAAGTAGAGAGAGAGAAACTGTCACACAGAGTAAGTGAGTCTTGGGAGACCTCCACCTAGTCATTGCTCAGTTGGAGGGAGAGAAAGAGAGAGTGGTTGAGAGAGAGAGAGAGAATATAGAATGTAGCGACTGAGCCCCAAATATTACAGCAGTGATGGTAAACATCATGGCGGATGCGTCCGCGGTTTGACCTGCTATTCCATAATTTCTTAAATCAGAAACCCCCGGCATCTTTATTCATATCCAGTGTGTTTGGGTTCCTCCTGTTTGAGTTCTCCGAATTCCCTTTTAAGATATAAAAGTTTACAAAGTTATTATTATATAATTAATGCAGCTTTTTTTACATATAAGAACATAACACATGAACATTTATGTAAGATCGATTGGTTTGGTTACGTTTATGTGTTGGACACATTCGATATCATCCTTTTGCAATTGGAAGAACGGTTTGAATGGCTCAGGAGTTTGCTAAGAATTGCACCAGGAACATGGGTCCTTTACTCGGACCTCACTTTGATACCGGTACAAGAATGTGTGTGTGTGTGTGTGTGTGTGTGTGTGTGTGTGTGTGTGTGTGTGTGTGTGTATGCATGTACAAGTGTGTGTGTGTGTGTGTGTGTGTGTGTGTGTGTGTGTGTGTGTGTGTGTGTATGTACAAGTGTGTGTGTCTCTGTGTGTGTGTGTGTGTGTGTGGGTGGTGGGGGGGTGGGGGGGGTCATGAGTGCACCTGTGTGAGACGGGTGTACTCTGGGTTTCTCAAGGCCAGTCGATTTTCAGCCCACCCCAGTCTTTGAACAAAGAGCGGAGTGAGAAAACGAAAGAGAGAGAGAGAGAGAGAGAGAGAGAGAGAGAGAGAGAGAGAGAGAGAGAGAGAGAGAGAGAGAGAGAGAGAGAGAGAGAGAGAGAGAGAGAGAGAGAGAGAGAGAGAGAGAGAGAGAGAGAGAGAGAGAGAGAGAGAGAGAGAGAGAGAGAGAGAGAGAGAGCAAGAGCGAGGGGCGGCTGGGGGACGGACAGACGAGGACGGAGATAGGGAGCGAGAGAGTGAGTCAGACAGACCTGCGGTGGAGGGAGGAAGCTGAGGGCGCAGTGACATTGTGCCCTCCGATGCCCTATTCCCTCCTCCGCAGCTCTGCCTGATAAATCAGAGGCTGTGCGAGCCGATAGAGAGAGAGAGAGAGAGAGAAAGAGAGAGAGAACTTGGGTTAGCAGTTAAAGGGTACCTGAATGGGAAATGCGGTATGGTACGATTACCAGACGCTCCTAAAGCTGCATCCCTGTGATATGAAGGGTTACTGAATACCGTCGAATGGGGCATTACTAATAAAAAGTGGCGTACGGTATTAACAACAGTCATAATACTTCTATGGTCGTTCCCTTGAATTTCGCTTAATGCAGCTTTAAGAACAGTACTAACAACATTGTCATTCTACTCATGTCCTTCTGTCATTACAGCATTACAAATATCACAGTGTAAATATCATATTCTCTGCTCGTCTTCGTTTTTTATACACAGCCCGACATTTGCATCAGAAGTTGCCGTATGGCCTCTCTCCGTCTAAACACAGTTTTATGTGGAGGACATTAGGACAATCGTGTAATAATAATAATACACCCCAGTCGAAAACGCATATGAGAGAGAGCAAGAAATAGAGAGAGGGGGAGAGAGAGAGAGAGAGAGAGGGAGAGAAGGAGAGAGAGAGAGGGAGAGAGAGAATTGTAAGAAGGAAAGTTTGCGATTCGACCCCGACCGACCCGCTCTCCGTCTGTTTATGTTCCTTGATTCCCGCCTCACCTCAACAGCAGCAGTTGGCAGCACGCATGCCGCTGCTTCAGGCTCAACCTGCTACTTCCAGCGAGCGTGTGCATTCGCACGCACGCACACACACACACACACACACACACACACACACACACACACACACACACGCACACACACACCACACACAAACACACCTCAAGCTGAAACACAAAACCAATGGTGACCAACATATCTCCAACCCCGTCACCTCAAGGAGGCTGCAACCAGAGAGGAGACACACTTCTCAGGGAGCCCCCCTCCTACCTTCCCCAATCCCTTACCCCTGCTTCCATCTCACTTTGTTATTTCACGCTGTTTTGATAATTCAGGATTGGGGGGGTTGGGATAGAGTGACAGTTGAGGAGAGTATGGCACTGATAAGGTAGCTACTGCCCCGGATTTTCTAAAGGGTCAAAGGTCGCCGCCAGCTTACTGGGTGGCGATGGGGGCAGCTGGAGAAGCTACAGTTCTGGGGAGGGAATTTCAAGGGAGTGGCGGGTTTCGCCCTTTCGCGTGCGACGTTCCGCGATGGTGTCGGTTTGAAACCGAGGCTTCTGGGTAAAAACACAAAACACAAAACAAGCGAGAAGGACCTCAAAGAAAACACCGAATACGGGAGCGGTTCGCCTCAAGTAACCCGGTGACGGTAATCAGAGTCAGTGTCCCACAGGAACAGGAAATCCACTGGGATCGGTTGACTGATCCACCCCGGCACTCGGAAAACACGGACACACACACACACACACACACACACACATACACACACAAACATGCACTTGCCTTTGCTAAATGACGTCGATGATTGAGAAGACCTCTAATTTTAGCCACCGGCTCCGGACTCGGAGCGGGGGAGGGAGAAAAGGTGATTAATCGCTGTCATGTCTGGCACGGCATTAACCGAGCGGCCGATGGGAGGGACCTCCAGTCCAGGGGCACGGCGGAAGCGGAGTAACACGCGAGACGCTGACAGCTGTTATTGTTGTTTTTGTTGTTCGAGACGTCCTACCTGTCGCCAGTGATGATTGATGGTGATTTGTGTTGGCAGGTACGTCGGTGATGTACGGCCATGCTGGTCGCACACTGCGCTATACTCCATCATTGATTTACCTGCTGTGTACTGGTTATAGGCTATAGGTTGGATGGGGGGATGAAAAAGAAGTTGGAGTGAAAAAGAGAGAGAGAGAGAGAGAGAGAGACAGATAGAGTTGGACGGAGTGTTCTGGGTTAGACGGCTTGCTGATGGCGGCGCACTATGTGTGCTGACACACTGATAACATAAAGAGAGAGAGGGACACACACACACGCGCGCGCGCGCACAAAGAAATGCAGCTATCACAGCTGGTCCACGTCAGGTGACACGCTTCTCCCCCTTCCACCTCTCCCTCTCTCTCTTGCTCTCTGTCTCCCTTGCTCTCTCTCTCTCTCTCTCTCTCTCTCTCTCTCTCCGTCCTCATCTTTTGTTTCAGTTCCCTTTGACCCCTTCTGACCCTCGTCTGTGTCTCCCCCAACCGTGCTTCATATTTGATTTGGCGAAAACAAGCTCGTCCCAGAGCCGACCTGTACGAGCCTATTTGAGATCTTTCACTTGATAAATGTGATAGATGATAAGAGGGAAAGGGGAAAAACTCGTTCTGTGCTCCCTCTCTCCTGGTTCTCCTGTCTACCTGCAGCTGTAGATGTAGATGTGCACGTCGCTCGCCGCTAGAGGGCGCTGCTCCTGTTCAGGTTGAGAATAATGGGCGCGTCAGTCCAATGAGGTCCTGACCCAAATCCTCATTCGATACGAAAAATATCCTGGAGATTTTTGCATATTTGCTTACCTTGTGTTTTTATTTGGCTATTTTCTGTATATTTACCTATTTCAATTTAAAAAAAATTCTGTGTGTGTTTTTTTTTGCTATTTTGTGTATTTGTCTATTCTGTGGTTTTATTTATCTATTTTCTGTATATTTGACTATTTTGCTTTGGTGGGTTTTTTCCCCCGCTATTTTTGTAAATTTGGATTTGGCTTTTTTTGGGACTGCTTCTTATGCAAATTGTCATGTGGAAATGTATCCCGGAACAAACTGGTTCTCATTAGCCAAGTTCATATTTATGGTGCCAGCAAATGATTTGCTTGTCAACTCCGTGGACACTTTCCAGGCACTATTCGATTGTGGACGAGTTACTACTTTCTGAGGAAGCAGAAATGCCTTTAAAAAACACCTTGGGGATGTTTTGACATGAGATAAGATAACAGTCTGTTAATCCCAGCGGGGAATTCAGGAAACATCTTCATGTCCTCTCCACATCATCGCGCACAGAGGACAGTTTACGATGCGGTGCCTAGAGAGGTTTTTGTCTGTGTCTTTATTTAACTTTCACTGCATTGATGTTTGTGTTATGTCAGTAGATGCGTTGTAATTTGTGTAAGATATTTCTCTTCCTTTACGCTATTCACCACACACACACACACACACACACACACACACACACACACACACACACACACACACACTCAAAGATATTAAATTGCTTGTCAGTGCCCACTAGAAGTGTTTAATCTTAATTAGACACTGACATTAGCAATGTTTAGACATGTCTGTCTGCGCCAATCACTTACTGGCCGGCTGGGCCTCTAACAAATCAACTTCAGTTTACCTTGCTGCTTTGATGATTTCCACTGTGGCACCTGTTTGGACAACCACAGGTACACACTCCTACCATGACTGGCTCAGAGAAAATATGATTTATTCAGCATTAAAATCTGCAAAGCTATTTTTGCACGACAGTTATTTGGATGTGTATCTTTGCGTTCCTGTGTACGTGTAACCGTGTGTGTGTGTGTGTGTGTGTGTGTGTGTGTGTGTGTGTGTGTGTGTGTGTGTGTGTGTGTGTGTGTGTGTGTGTGTGTGTGTGTGTGTGTGTGTGTGTGTTGGGCGTTTCAGCCAGTTCCCCGTCCATCTGTAAGAGTGACCCCGGTCTCTTGGCCAGGCAGAACCCCGGGCCTGGCCATGCCGGATCTGCGTTCCCTCCAGAGTGGGAGGCTCATTGTGCTTGAAGTGGCCGACAGTCGAGCTCCTTCTCCCCTTGGCCCGAGATCAGTGGTCTGGACCCGCGTGGGCCGCTCTGGTTGCCATGACCGCGGCACTGACGCCCGGGCCGCCGACCGACCGGCCGACCGGCCGACCGACCGACCGACCCCCGCGCCGTTTCTCTCCGGTCACGTGACACGGGTCACGTGACCCGCCGGGGGCAGCCAATAGCATGGCTGCCCTGTGGTGGGAAAACATTCCGACAGCTGGCCTCGGGAAGGTTCCAGCAAAACATCTGCAACGTCCGTCGCTGGTGAGAATCTCCCCTCCTGTCGCTGTGGAACGTAACCTTGTGATAGCAGCGTTGGCGGATCAGGAATCCTATAGAATTTTTTTTTTTGTTCTTGAGAATTCACACCACTCGCTTGCTCTTTTATCTCTGGATGTATTTTTAAATGAGGATTAGAATTGTCTAAATGTTTAGGTAACCTTTAGGTGGGTTTTTAATATCATGCCATAAATGTGACATATACTGTATACACTATACAGTATATACTGTATACTGTGTAGATATATACATATCAGGATCTGTGTGCGCGTTTGTGTGTATGTGTATGTGTATGTGTGTGTGTGTGTGTGTGTGTGCGTGTGTGTGTGTGTGTGAGCGCGCGAGCGTGCAAACATGTAAATGTACATGCTGACACCACCAGCGCCTGTGTAACGTGCCCCCATATTGCCCGTGCATGTGAGCGGGGTGGCTGCGGGGAGTGTGTGAGCGTGGATGTGTGCACTGGGGGAGCGCTCCTACCCTTTGACATATTCTTAATTTGAAGAATGTTTGAAGTATGATGCAACATCAGCTGCTCTCAATTAGCTTTGAGCTGCTATTCTCTGAACAGCCCCGTCCAGTCTCAGATTACCACACCAGCACAGTGTGTGCGTGTGTGTGTGTGTGTGTGTGTGTGTGTGTGTGTGTGTGTGTGTGTGTGATTGTTGAGAGAGAGAGAGTGAGAGAGAGAGAGAGAGAGAGAGAGAGAGAGAGAGAGAGAGAGAGAGAGAGAGAGAGAGAGAGAGGAAAGAGAAGTGATAAATAAAAAGAAGGGAGAACAGCAATGTGATCTCTCACTAATGTGTTGAAGCAAATCCTGTGAAACGCCTTGTTATGCACTGTTGCTTAGTTATGCAAATGGTGCAATGAGAGCATTCCAAATGTAGAATACGGAGAAGTGGGAGATCCGCATTCACTTAGTGTCCTGCAGAGGTGTAGTCTAGGGCTTGGAGGCTGTTTTGAATATTCCAACATTGAGTAATGCCGTTGAGTTCCTTTGTTGTCCACTAGCAAAGGTGGTGTGCATTGCGTTAAACAGTGTTTTTACAGATTTCCCAGCGAATCCCCAAAGTTGTTGATATTTCCCCCAAAGATGTTTATAGGAGCCGTTTTGTTTTTGCTGGATGTAATCACTCTGTTTAAGTCCGTCACAGCTCCGCGCGTCAAACAGCTCGCCGCGCACGCGCAAAAAAAAAAAAAAAAAAAAAGGAGGATTTGAGTTGGCGACGGAGTCATCGCCGCTCGCCACCTCGGCCATTTTTTCGGCGGACGCGTTCGGGGCGCGGGGTCTCGACCGCCGCGGTTTGAGTTGTCGTGAATACAAGAGGTTTTGCGCTCTGCCACGAACACATGCGTCACGGCTGGCCAGCGGCGGTCACGGCTTCCTCCTCCGCGCTCTCTTTTCCTCCCGTATTATTGTTCTTTCATTCGTTTCATTGTCCTCAGGCTCCTCGAGCTCTTTTGTCCCGCTGGCTCGGCTCTAACCTCCCCCCACCACTCGTCCTTTCCGACAGGAAGTGAAGTCCCCTTGTTGGCGCGCTGCCACGTCTTTTAGTTGAGAGTCCCGGGGGGTTGAAGGAAGGTCTCAAACCTTGCGTGAACGATCTGAGGGTGTCACAAATGAAACGGGAAGGGTCAGGTATTTTGGTGCTTCGCCACCGATGAGACCTTCATGCGGGACCTGGGGTCGGAATCTGTTGGTGTCTCTCTTAGGCTCCATTTTTTTGTCGGGGCATTTCCACACTGCGCTTTCTCCAAAATCGTCTTAAAAACCAAGACTTCCTAAACCTCGACCCAATCTAGTCTAGTAAACTGCTACCCGTGTGTACGTTACAACCGCCGTCGGACTGGCTTTGGTCTCCCGTTTGACCTCTCACCTACATGAGGTGACCTCAGGCGGCTGCCCCCGTCTTTCAACTCCTGCCGCGGGCCTCCGGCGCTCCGGCTCCTTTTTTCGGGGGGCAGCCTGCGGATAAGAGCTCTCTGTTATAGGAAGAGGAAGCGGCGTACATGTTGAGTTTGTTTTACATTGGGGCCTAATGGAGTCCCCGCTCATGCCGCATGTGCGAGTGTGAACATCCACCAACGCCAACACCACCACCACCACTCGACCGACCCCGCACTTCCACCGCCGGCGTCCGGCAACGCCCACATGCATACACACACGCGTGACCAGGCACATGCATCCGACGCAAACCCCCCCCCCCACCGCCCGGAACAGGATGGCACCCACGCACTGTGCCCGCATCACCGGGGTTTTTTTTTGAAAAGGCACCGGTCAGACGGCACGGGCACTGGCACGGCGGGCACAATTGGAGGATGTACGTGTTGTTTTAGCTCACAGCACGTATGGGTCTGTGGGTGGGTGTGTGGTGGCGGCGGTGCCGCCGGGGGGGGCAGCAGGGCATGGCGCGGCTCTCGGGGCTCAACACATGTGGCACGGCCGATGACGGATGACGGTTAAAAGCAACACCGGTCCTCGTGGAGGAGTGGTGCTGCCGCAGTGCTCAACTTTCAACTCCTCGGCTCCATATAACCGGGCGTTGTCTGTGATATACCAAGGTCAGGAGGGAAAGAACGGGTGGGGGAGGGGGGGTCGGGGGGGGGGCTGGAGATGAATAGAAGAGATTTAGCTGGAGCCAAATGTCCTCAGATCAAAGTACTGGCTTGCATGTTTTGCGGGAAAACATGGACACGGCGTATGGGACAAAAATGTTTTGTATCCTGCGTTTGGACAGATTTTATACATTTCATCCGTCCTCCACAAATCAAAGCGGACGTTCATGACTCGATAGGGTCGACATCGATAATCAGACAAGTTGGAGCGGGTCAGACCATGGAATGCACACGAGCCAATCGGGCGCCTCAGGATCAGGCGGCCAGCCAATCGGGTCATGGTACTCCAGATCCCTGGGAGACCGCTGAACTCCATTGGTCCGAGGGCAGTTCTGAAAATATTGTGAACTATTTAATGGAGGAGAGCTCCTCCTTTCTCCTATTTCTGCTTTTCCTCTATGTTGGAGAACTACGTGTCTCTGGTAATAGTTTTTGCCTGTATAACAAAAAAAAAAGCTGAGATAAAGGTATTTCCCGTTCTGCATGTCTCGCCCAATCTCTCTTCCTCTCTTCTCGGTCTCTCTCTCTCTCTCTCTCTCTCCCCTGTCTCTCTCTCTCTCTCTCTCTCTCTCTCTCCCTAGCCCACCCCCAACCGCCTACCCTGTCAATCCCGAGGTGATGGGAAAAGATCCGGAGCAGGAATTCCTGTGTCTGTGAGCGCTGTTTGGTTAGACAGAGTCATATAACACTGCGATGGTCGGGGTTCACGTGCGCCTGAGAGTCGAGGCCGGTGACGGCTATTTACATTAACGAACCCCGAGCTCGGCAGCTCAGGGGCACCGGGGCTTCCATGGTTACATTAAGTGAAATAGAATAAGCCCCAAGCTATCTCTCCCTCTCTCTACCCCCCTCTCTTATTCTTATTCTCAGTCTTTTCACACCGTTGGGCCCTCGCGCTTTGTCCCTCTTTGGCTCTTTTTCTCTCTTCACGTAGTGGGATCTCAAACCCCGCCTTTTGCCGAGTCACCGAGGGGCCTCGCATCCCTCTGTTGACCCTCATCGTCCCTCGCCCCATTTTTCATTCCCAACTCTAGCTCTCCTACCTCACCATTTCATATGGCTCTCGCTCTCTCTCTCTCTCTCTCTCTCTCTCTCTCTCTCTCTAGTAATGTTGTTGCCCTCGACACTCAGGCAGCCCGGCGTTGATCCTTATAAACTCACCGCCCCTTGCGGAGCAAGTTTTCAAAACAGAGGAAGTGGTCCAGTGTTCGGCGTCCATGACACATCAGTGTTCGGCGCCCCCCCCCCCCCCCCCCCCAGCCCCCCACCACGCTTCTGCCATTCATTCCACCCAACACTGCCCCTTCTGGCTGGAGTGCAGTAGCTCTCTACTACACGGGTAGATCGAAAGCCTGGTGATTATTCACCCAAAAGGGGTTCCAAAGAATGTAGACAATGCACGAGGAAGCCAGTCCAGCTCTAAATACCTACTTCCTTTTCTACTTTACACCTCATTTACTCCTTAATTTTCCCAACACCCAGTCTATGATGCTAAGTAGTCATTTGGAACGCCGTAGGTAAAGCTGGATTGAGCAAAGACTCTCAAATGTGAAGGCTTGTGCTTTTCAGGTGACTGTTTTCTGTATGACGGCAATGTACAAACAGTTTTGTGTGGTATCGTACCTCCTCGCTTGACAAGAATCTATCGGGAAAGTGACAGTGTTTCCCAATTGATTTTGCTCTCAGTCGCTTGTCTTTTGCTACTTCACGGCCACCGTGGGGGTGGGGCGGTGGGGGGGGGCAAGAGTGTGAGTTTGTCAATCATCCATCGTCATTTCCTTGGATTTCAAGTAAATGACGTGCATCTACTGAGCCACCTGTCTCACTTCTAAACTGGATCTCAACTTTTTACACACAGACACGCGGGCCCGCGCACATGTACGCGCTCGCGCGCACACACGCACACGCGCGCGCGCACACACACGCACGCCCGCACACACACTCACACAGACTGAAGCCTGCTGACAGTTGGCCACATCTTCCTCAGAGTTGCACTGCATTGATCATTTTGGCTCCAGTGTTTACACCTCCACTGATCCTCATGACGCTCAGACAGATATTGGCCTTGGCTGCCGTTCACGGGGATTCGGTTCAAGCCAAGCATAGCACACGAGTGTGTGTGTGTATGTGTGTGTGTGTGTGTGTGTGTGTGTGTGTGTGTGTGTGTGTGTGTGTGTGTGTGTGTGTGTGTGTGTGTGTGTGTGTGTGTGTGTGTGTGTGTGTGTGTGTGTACAGAATGTATATGTGTCTATTCAGAAATACACACAGCTCTGCACTCATATTCAACCGCGCATACACATTCACACACATCAAAGAATACATGCATAAAAGTGCACACATAGACACACATACACCCACACACACACATACACATACACACAGAATTAGCTAGCATGACTAATACCTTACCTCTTGGCAGGCATAAGCCGGGTTCAAAGGTCAGTCCTGTGTAAATAAACAGGGAGCAGTGTGATTGGCTCCACTGTGACTCATTGCATTACTGTAGCCGTTTTGATACGTTTAAACCTTTGCTCCACCTCTGCATACATGCACAAGGTATAGTTTCCTTATCGTCAATAATAATTTGCAATGAAGTTTTTGACTGATGCTTTTAGTCCAACATGTTATCTTAGTCTGGTGGAGGGGGATACCTCTCTTGTTGACGTATTTTGATCGGTCAATTGGAAATGTCTGATATTTCCTGCCCTGAATTCCACATTATTTGGTAACTGTTATCCTGAAAAAAATATTCTAGATGGTTATTACATATATATATATATATATATATATATATATATATATATATATATATATATATATATATATATATATATATATATATATATATATATATATATTATTACACTAAGAAACTGGACTGATGCGAAGCAATATGAACAAGGGAAACAATAGATGAAGGGCAAATCAAATTAGGCCGAAGGCCGAAGTGGATAACAATGAATAAGTGTCCTCTCCGATTTCAGAAAACACCCAAATTGATAGAAGTCTAATATTTTCCAGTGTTATTTGGATTTGTCCCTTGATGTGGGTTGAAACTGGGTTTGAGGCCTGGCTCTGACCCTCCTGAGATCAATTCCTTGCTGCTGCCCCCACCTCCCACCCCACCCCTCGGTGGCTCTACCTCCAGCCTGCTCCACAAAGGCAGGTATAATGTTTCTCCCCAGGCTTTACACTGTGTCTGACCCCGGCGGATAGAAAACATGTTAGCTAATGGACCCGGGTCCAGCCGACTGGCCGGTCAGCGAGTGGGCGGGGGGAGGGTTGGGTTCGGCGTCGTCACCCTTGTTTGATCGAGAGAAATCTGCCGCGCGGAGTCGGCCATTCCTCGATGGAAATCCGATTAGTAACCTTGCCAATGGGGAGGGAGATGAGATCCACTCATCTCCATCAACTCCGTCAGATGTGAAGGTGGCGCGTTTTCGGTGGTGGGAAGGGGTGGGTCAGTGGGGACCTATGGGACGCACACTCAGGGGCATTAGATAACATGCCTGATTTAATGCATCAGCTGTTTAGGGCGGGGAGTGGAGTGTGTGCTGGTCACACAGCACGACAAACAGCCATGGGCATTTGTACATTACTTTCATTGTTCCTGATGCTCGCCGACGTTTCTTTGTGTTTGTTTAAAAAGGGGGAGAGCAAATGGACGATGCTGGACGGCTCCAGAAATCCAATGCGATGGCTTTTGTGGCGTCCTCCGCCGCTCCGGATCCGAGATCGAGACGCGGCGGAAGAAACGTGCGACTTGAAGGAGGGCGAGAGCAGATTCCAGTAGTTCATAATTTCTAAGCATAACAAACATGTCAGGAGTGTTTAGCAGGCGGCGGCAGGTCACCAGCAGCAACTGTGAGATGTATATTTTGCTTCTGATTAAGCTCCTCTACGCGGCATATCGCCACAGTTTGTTAGAGTTTACTTTCGACTCATTACGACTTTAAACATTTAGCTTGACCTTGCTCATGAAAAAATAAATGTGTCAGGTGGAAGGAATGAGGTCCGTTGATTTTTTATTTTTATTTCAGTCCAAGGTTTCTAACTTGAAAAATTATTTCCACTGAACTAATACTTTTTATTTGTACTTTTGTGCTTCGGCCAGAATTATATATAATATGGTATACGATTTCTGTACCGTTTTATTTTGGCAGCCTTCACCTTCGAGTCACGATGGACTCCCTCTTAAGCCCTAATCCTTATTTTGACCCGGTTCCTCATTCCAATTATTAAAGCCGATACCTGTCACCATTTCTCAGCAACTGAACGGCGCGATACGTTATCTCTCCTCAGCGTCTCAATCCCCTTTCTCCCCGGGAGATATGACACCGACGTCGACATCAAGGGGAGAGGAAAAGCTGTTCACACACAGAAAAATCACACCGTTCCGTGCCGTCCGCCGGGAATATCCCAAAAGAAGCGGATGAAACGAGGCGACCATAAAAAGGCAATACCGAGCAATTTCCCAGACATCTGCGAAAAATGCAGTTTTTTTTTTTCTTCTCCGGCTCCGACGCTCTCATGATGTCACCCGGCTTTTGTATTCGGCCCCCGGAGGGATTGCGCCGAAAGGCCTCGTGACACGCGGCCAAGGTAAACCATTCCGCGCGAAAAGGGACACCGCTGCAACAAGTTGGGGGGGAGTTAGATACGGATCGTTGGGTCCGGAGCGCCGGCCGCAGCTTGAGACAATTATTGGTGTCATCTTGATCCAATTTAATCAATCTGAGGAGTGGGGAGGAAGGGGCGGGGGGCGACGCGGTGCAAACGTTGGTCAAATATCCTGAGCTGACAGTGGAACCCCGGACCCCCAGACCCCCAAGTCTCCCCCCTTCCCCAAAATCGACCCTCCACATACACCACACACACACTGTCACACATATCTCTTGGAAAAAAAATATAACATGACAACACTTTTGACCTATAGTTTTTTCGGCCAGAACGCTGCCCACTTCTTTTTTTTTTTTTTTTTTTTACAAAACATTAATGGCGGCTCCAGAACAACCTGTATGTGAAGTTGAATTGAATATTAAAATATGTCGGACGGTTAAAACCTCCATTGTACAAAATTATAATATCTAAGATTTCCTGTTGTAGGTCTTTAGGTCCTTCTTCATCTCTCCCGTGTAAATACATCTGGAGATACTGGACTTAAGATGAGATTATTATTATTATGATTTGGCTTATTAAAAAATGTATATCTATGTATCAGTATGAGGATTTTTTTTCCCCATCATGTTCGTTATGTTTTCTTTGGTTAGATTTGACTTTTGGAATTTCTATATTTGCTAATACACCCAGAAAGTTTCTCTAGCGTGCTCTCTCTCTCTCTCTCTCTCTCTCTCTCTCTCTCTCTCTCTCTCTCTCTCTCTCTCTCTCTCTCATATACACACACACACACACACACACACTGACTGGTGGTATGTATTGATACTCATCTAATCACTGTTTCAATCTGCAAGTCTGTAGAATTAATTAGGGCCCGAGTCAGACCTTACAAAGCGGTGGCTCTTGTTTTTCATCTTGAGCCAGGTCACGTTCCCAATTATACTAAAATGTTGTGGTGACATGCGCTCTGTTTTCAGAAATAATATTGTTATTATTCTAGCCAATGGTCATGGCAGGGTAGGCGATTAAGCCTTTGTTTTTCTTAACAGGAGTGAAGATTATAAATGTATAAATAAAACTACCAAAACCTCCTATACTGGGAAAAAAATAAATATATATCTTTTTTTTTTTTTCAGGTTGTTTTTCTTGTAGGTTTATGTTTATTGTTATGAGGCTATTGTAATACCTGATTTTAGGGTTGGGGTTAGGTTTATCTTAGGTTGATATATAGGTTTATTTTTATAGTTTATTGTGCATTGTGCATCCTTTATCTTCAATTTAATCCCTTGCTTTACTGTATATTGCCATTTTTTCTATTTTTATTATGCAATTATTATTATTACTGCCTATTTTTATGGGAGCTGCTGTGACAAATTTCCTATACATTTATTTTTATGAATCTGTTGATTCCAAAGATTTCAAATAACGCGCAGTGAAGTCAAACAGCTTTTGCTCGCATTCATCAACAGTTCAATTAAAATTCCAATTTGATTGTAATCAACACTCAAATCTTCTGACAATACATGTTTACATTTCTCAGCGTCGTTTTTCGGGTGTTTGGATCCCTGCGATGGTCCCCCACGTGTGCATCCGCAGGATGGTAGCCCCATTACGCGGAGCCCCGGCTCCAGATTTCCAAAATTAAAAATGGCCTCCGCTTCCACTGTTGACCTTGGATCAGCTTTCCATTTCTCATCATTATTAGGTTATTAACACAAACCCCTGAAAGTATCTTTTTAAAAGTCTAAAACAAATTCGATTAGGGCCTCTTTACTCGCGCCGGTGCAGACATACCTATCGCTTGTCGAACTCCTGTCTGCTCCCCATTACCTCCGACACTGAAGTCAGCGAGGGAGGGAGAGAGCGAGGGAGAGAGCGAGCCGGGGCCCTGAAAGCCTATATGCCTCCGCACGCCGCGCAGGGGGGAGGCGGGGGAGGGGAGGGGGTCTGCTAGGTTTGCAGCACATTACTGCTTTATTGAATTCATTACGATAAGGATCGCAGCTTTAAACGCGGGGCATTTTTGAGGCGTTTCGCTCGGAGCAGTTTGTACCCCGCGAAGCCCCCCGCCCCCCCATGCCGAACGATGGCGGCCTGGGGTGGGGGCGGGGGGTGGAGGTAGGGGGTCGGGGTGGTATCGGGGGGTTGGTTATTGGATCTGTCAGGCCTGAACTCTGTGGCACCGTAACCAGCTCCATAAGGTGAGCCGAGGTTGGGCACAGTTCGCCGCGCTGATCCCTGTACGCTGACAACACGAGGAAATTTGTACTACACACTGAACAAATAACGACAGAGTGAGAGGGAGAGAGAGAGAGAGAGAATAGAGAGAGAGAGAGAGAGAGAGAGAGAGAGAGAGTGAGAGGGAGGGAGGAAGAAGAGAAGTCAAAGAGGAGGAAGAAGGGAGGTGAGGCGGGTCCCTTCCGTTCCGTGACGCCGGACTACGTTTGATGGCTTCAAGGGGCCGCTTGAGGGGCCAGCGTACGAAACCAAGTGTGTCATTCAATTAGGATGGACCTCACCCTCTTTGGTTTGTTTTCCTGCGTAATGAGCGCTTACTGTCCCCGAAGGGCACAGCCAGGCTTTGTCTGAAGACCCCAAATTGTGCTAAGTGCTGGCAATTGGGTATTTCTTTTTTTGCATTCTGTCTCAGTGTCGTTTTAAGTGTGTGTGAATGTAAACTTTTGATCTGTAAAAAAAAATAAAATACCCTTTCGGTCACAGATGTGCCCATGAGAATATGTAAACAAAACAAGAAAGAAAGCCCTGACTTCTGAGGACTGTTTTTTAAGGACGGCATGAGGCGCAGAGCTATTTTTAGGGTAGAGAGGTTTGGGGGTTAGATTAAGTTCAAGTTGAGCGTCAGACGTGAGGGTCAGAGCTCGGACCAAGGGTTGAGGGGCATCAATGGAAGTTCATAATACATTTAGCTCAAGTAGTTCATGATACGGTATCTGTGTGTGTGTGTGTGTGTGTGTGTGTGTTACACACACACACATACATACACACACACATGACAACCCCCGACCCCCTATCTGACGCACTTCAAAGGGTTCCAGCCTCCAGTCCGTGTCCTAGTCCGTTCCCATTTCCACCATCCTAAACCGCCTTCAGCGTCGGAGCCCTGGATGGACGAAGTTTAGTGAGAAACACTTTTGTTCTGGAATCTAAAATGAGAAAAGCTCTGACACACATGGCCGTGGAAGGGGAAGGGGGAGGGCGAGGACATAACCGTTTGAACGCCAGTTTTGGATTAGCCTCCATATTGATCAGTAATGCCCGCCCCTTCCCCGTGGAGGGGCCTGATGATGACATGTGCAGATAGCGTCTTTATTGCTTTTAGAGCCCACACGTTCCACAGCTCTCTGAGGAACCCAAAAGGTTTGTTTTCAATGTGTGTGTGTGTGTGTTTGCATGCCTATATTAACTGTACTTGATGTGCATGTATACAAATTCAGACGTGTGCCTGTGCGCGTGCGTGCCTGTCTGTGTGTGTGTGTGTGTGTGTGTGTGTGTGTGTGTGTGTGTGTGTGTGTGTGTGTGTGTGTGTGTGTGTGTGTGTGTGTGTGTGCGTGCGTGCGTGTGTGCTTTCAGAGGGCTAAGTGTGTGCAGATGTATCACAATATTTTCACTGTCAGGAAGAAGCTCGGGTGGACAATAACCTGCAGCTGAATCAGCTCTCTGCCCTTCATTTGAATGGAGCCAAACTATCTGCAGAACCTATGTCTCTCTCTCTCTCTCTCTCTCTCTCTCTCTCTCTCTCTCTCTCTCTCTCTCTCTCTCTCTCTCTCTTTCTGAGTCATTCACTCATAACGCACCGCGGGAGGGCATTAACCCTCACCCTTCAGTGATGTCGGGCTGAAGCCTCTGAGGGTCTAAAGCTGGGGCCACATTACGTGACTTTTTTTTCAATCGTGAACGACAATGAAAAGACTGAGCAGTGCACATTAAGCGACTGACATTTGCAGATTTTCAGTCTCTTCTGCGCACACACTTAAAAACTGCTCACAACTGAGGCGCACTAGTCTAAAGATGGAGAACAGGCGGACGGGGGTTTGTGACATTACACGCTAATCAGACGGTCATGATCTACAAGTCGCTCCTTCATTTCAGAACTCCACCCTCGCCCCCTTGCCGCATTCTTTGGCCTCGCTATCATGCATCTTTGACACACACGCCAAATGATTATGGGAGGCTTAGCCCCAATAAAATCAAACATGTTTGACTGAATTGTGACCTATTTAGATCGTGTTGAGAGATTTTAGTCTTTCGCTCCCAGACTACCCCAGACTACCCCAGACTACCCCGGACTACCACGACTCAGCTCGATCTCAAATCGTTGCGAAATCGGCCTTTAAAATCACCTTATGTGGCCCTACTGTCGCTTAAATCACCTGCCGCTCTTCACCTCTTCAGTGCTTTTTGACGGCTGTTATGATCGTCTTCATCTCGGTCAACACTTTCCCCGTCTCATTTTCCTCCACCAATGCCCCCTTGTTTTGCTTGCAGCCGCTACGCTGCTGTTGTGTTGGTGGGATTAGATGCGATCACAGGCTTGTACAGCTGGCTCTTGTTTAGCGAAGTTGAGACTGTTTAAGGGAAGGAGGAAAGCTAATTCCCCATCCAAACACATCAGCATCAAAGAGGAGAGCAAATAGGGGGGGGGGGGGAGACCAATTCACACTGATTACAGACAGCGTTAACTTAATGGATTTCTAAGAGGCAATATGAAGATTGACTTTCTAAGAAGGTATGACTTTCAGGTATAAGCGCACATGTAGAAAAAAACAGATGGATGGATGGATAGATGGATAGACAGACAGACAGACAGACGGACAGACAGACAGACAGACAGACAGACAGACAGACAGACAGACAGACAGACAGACAGATAGGTAGATAGATAGATAGATAGATAGATAGATAGATAGATAGATAGATAGATAGATAGATAGATAGATAGATTTATCATCCCTGGAGGGAAGCTGCAATAGCTCACATAGGCTCTACTAATAACAAGCAATAGAATAAAAAATATGAAATTAAAAAGGGGTAATCTATGGGGGGAAATATACAACAAACCTCAATAATGGAAAAATAAACCAGAAAATCTTGAGCAGTATAAACCCAAAGAATTTAGGCAGTAAAACAGAATGTTGACAATAAACCTATAATCCAAAACGTCACAATAAACAGTAAACATACTGTATGCACATCTCTGTATTTACTAATTAAATTCACACATCTGGTTCTTGTACAAATGTTGTATTGAATACGGGGATAGACATACACAAGCTACGTCTCCATCGACTCATTTCTAAATTCCATGTCGCTGAATAAATACTCTGCAGGCTCTGGGAATGTTTTTTTGTGTTTTGTTTTTTTTATTTTATTTCGCAGCTTGGGTGAACTCCACAAAGCAGCCTTATTCTCTCGCACACACGGTCTCACTGAATCGAACTATCGCTCCATCTTTGGCCCGAATCTATCCCTCATTTGGGCGAGCCTATCTCCACATCTCACCTCTCTCTTCTCCTCTGTTCCTCCGCCTGTCTGGCCGTGCTCTCCCGTACCTTTTCACACCTCTCCCACCATCGCCTCTCTGTGCTGTTTAACCTCTTCACAACTCCAATCCACCACGCAACTGTCATTTTGTTTTATGTGATCTGGACAGAGTTTTGGCCCATCAGCACACACATTTTACACCATATTCTTTATTAGATTTTTAATACTGTCGCTATCTTAGAACTTCAAATAGGAATAAAAACACTTTTTAAATAAAATACAATAAAATTTAGTACAATTCATTTATTTATTAATTTAATTTAAAAAAATAAAAAACAGTTAAATTTAGTAACTTTAACAAAATGATGTGTTATCATAGGTGTCAGTGGAACCAGGAGATAATTTTAAAGAAGATTTATCACCATATCGTTCAAATTGCTTGAGTTATTATCAGAAAAATGGTCAGAAGTAATCAATAAAAAGTAATCAATAAAAGACTAAAAAGACTAAATTCGACATCGTCCTGTAAAAATGTTGTGGGCCTATTAAAAAAAATCAAAAAAGGGATGTATATATATATATATATATATATATATATATATATATATATATATATATATATATATAATTTCATTTTTCTTTTTTTGTCATTCTTTAGCATCACTAGGATGCTTGTCAGAAGTGTCAGCGTGATCTGGCTAAAGAATACCTCCTTCTGAGGACAGGAAAGTCGATCTCATGTGGAATATCTCTCTCCACTTTCTCGATCTCTCTCTCCCTCTCTCTCTCTCTCTCTCTCTCTCTCTCTCCTTCTCCTGCCTGTGGGTCTGCGGGGCTTCCTTATTTATGTTTTGCCCACTTATCACCTGATTATTTGTTGTGCCACGGTACAGTAAATGTTTCTGATGGAGATAGGAGCTCTTTTCTTTTCTTTTCTTGTTTATTTTGTTTCCCTTCATCCTCTCTCTCTCTCTCCCTCTCTCTCTCTCTCTCTCTCTCTCTCTCTCTCTCTCTCTCTCTCCCCAGCCCATCGACGGGGGTGTGAGTATCCTTTATCCGGTAGCCCAGTTAAAGCGGCGAAACAGGAGAGGCTTTGAAACAAACAGTCTCGCGGCTCATAACTCCCAACACGGCTGGTCAAGTAGACCAAATATTTACACCCCCCCTCCATCTCCCCTACTCCTGCTCCCCCCTTTTCATCCCATCCCATCCCTCTGCTCGTCTTCACTTCTAATGTGCCACACGCCCGGCGCTCGCCGTTAGATGGATATCACACACATCAGTACACATATAAGTCATAATAATAGTGCTATGGTGTGTGTGTGTGTGTGTGTGTGGGGTGGGGGGGCTTGGAGTATATTTTGTGTGTGTGTGTGTGTGTGTGTG